>NC_085046.1:18909219-19039919 GCF_963662255.1 Cinclus cinclus | reverse complement strand
GGACAAAGAGTTGATTCGAAAATCATCATGGGTCCCCATCAGCTTGAGATGATCTTTGGTGCTGTGACTCTGTTAAAAGAATGGACTGCTGATGTGATGGTACATAGAGTTAGGAGCCTCACTGGGAGAAATTAATTAAGAATATCATAACTGGTTGTCATCAACTCTGGAATTAGTGGTGCAAAGCACTTCTAAGGTCCTGTTATATTATTTTCACTTTAATGGACTGTGTCATTGGCTTTAAATAAATGAGACATAACTGAAGAAGCAATGCCTAAACTTGCATCTGTAGGTGCTTGTGTGCTCAAACATCATGACTTAAAAAGGGCTGCTATCACCACTGTTCTAACATCTTTACTTATGTGCAGAAATAAAGTTATTCAGCTGGATATCTATGACTTTACACAAAGTTATGGAAATCCATACCTGTTTTTTTTTTCTTATTTATCATTTTAAAGTTGCCATCATTTTCAAAAATTCCTTTACTGTTCATTATGATTTTCCAGAACACCCTTGCCAAGCCACACTTCAAGGGTCTCTATGCTTTGTTAGGTCTGAGGACCTCCTTGTAAAATATATCACCAATTCTGTGTGTTTCCTGATTCACAAACAACTAATGTAATATTTGTGTGAATGCTTGTCTGCACTTTTTTATTCAGAATACCATATCTAAAGCACCAAGATTCATTTTCTCATCATAAATATGCATAAGACATTCCTATTAGCATAAATCTGATCTAACAGGTTCATCATGGATAAAGAAATGTAATTAATTTCCTTCCCTGCCTATTTTACTGCTGTCTCTATTTTCCTTAGATTTTGCTTGTTCATGCACTACAGTCTCAGAACCTTTGTTATGCATTATATTTAGCTGCTTGATACATCTCACAGTGTTTTTCTTAACCCCAGCTGGAGTACTAACAGCTTTTGCTAAGAAAAGAGCAGGAAAATATTCTTATTTACAGTTTGGATGCTTAGTCAAACAGCCACAAAGAAAAACAGATTTAGACATATACAAAACTGTGAATACTTCCTTTTGATGTCATTGTATATATGTGCCATCCCCTCATAGCAAGGAAAATTGGTGCATCTGCATTCCAACACTGCTATTATTAAATGAAGCATGTTGTTTGCTGCTGATTTGCCAAATTGGTAGTATCATAAGAGGTCTAAAATCTTTAAAATATATTAGTGTATTTGTAAGTCAGTATTGTTATTTACCTTCAAATAAGCTATACTAAATCTATGGTTTTCATGTATTTGTTAGTTTTACCTCCTCTTTATCACCATTGTCACTAATTTTAAAGATAGATGGATGCAATTTTAAACGGTAGGGTAGCTAGCCTTGCATCCAGTAATATATTCTAAAGACAAAGAAGAGTTTTGTATAAAGTTAAATATAACTCTAACAAAATGGATGGTTTTGCAGTTCAATCACACACAATTTCTCTAGTGAGACTTTATCTGTTATTGATGGTTGTTATTTGCACAGTACTCAAGTAATTTCACTACCTTTCCCATTATCCTAGCAAAGGATCTGTTTGCCAATTCTTCACACAACTGCACGTGTGTCTTCAAGTCTTCCCTCTGTTTTGTTTGGTTTGGGTTTTTTTAGCCCAAAACTTGTGTTTGATAATCCATACTTGCATGTATCTTACTATATATAATTTATTCAAATTTCAGACTGCTGGTGGGATTGTGAAAATATGGAGTGAATCAGGAACTCGTGGTGATAAGTGGAATGAAGTCAAGATACACTTGGGGAAGCTTAGGAATTTTGAAATAATTTTTGAAGGCATTCATAGCAGAGACCTGGGAGGAGGAGCAGCAATAGATGACATAGAGTTCCACAACTGCTCCACAAGTAAGTGCAAGAGGAAAGTTTCTAGAGGGGCGCTACTTCCTACACGAGATGTAGGAAGTTCTTGTTTGTTTTTAAATTCTTCATAATTATACTGTTTTCATCATAATTTCACTGCTCATAAAAGCAGTTATGAATAAATTGTTTCTGCTCTTATAGCTTTAATACTCTTTTCTGCACATACATTTCTGTGGTGTTCTTACACTAAATTATGGCAGAGAAATCCAAGACTGAGATTTTGTTTCCTTTATTTATTTTGTTTTGAATAAGAACTTTCCTTCTTTAATCCATTGGTAAGTTTTTGAGTCTGTGATGTTGTATGTAACCATTTTGTGTAAATTGTGTCACATTATGTTATATAAAACATGTGGCCTCTGTGTTTTATTATAAAACACATTATACCTCTTGCTATAAAAATAAGTGGAGTGGAGACTACAAATGAACCTTTTTCAGTATTCTTTTTCGTAGTTCAGTTGAAGTGTTAAGGTCAGCAAAATAAAACTTTTGACTCCTTCACAGAATATTTAATTCATATCCCTGTGGATATAGACTAAAAAAAGAATAAATTTTCCCCTTATTAAAAGCTGCAAGAGCAACAGCAACAACTACTACAACAACAACAAAAACAACAACCAAAAAACCACAAAAAACCACACCAACCACCAAACAAACAGCAACAAAAGAAATCTCTAAACCCAAGAAGATAAATACTGAGTAGGTAGATCGTGGCTTCTCTCAGGAAACTACATAGTCTTTCTATCTTGTAGGAAACAGTGTAGCACAACATAAGTGATTTTGTTAAATGAGGTGATCACTGCTGATGCCACATAGCAAAACTCTATGAGCTTTGTGGTAGTTGTTTGAGCAAACTTTAATCTCCTGCCATAGACTGAATGCCCGTCATCAACTGAAGTATGAAAAAAGAACTTCTGAAGAACATCTCTTGGTCTAGTTTCATCTTAAAAATGAAGGGTTTGTATTCAGAAATTGTTGTATAATTCAAAGGATGGAAACTTGATACAACCTGGGAGCTTCTTCAGAACCGCACTTTAATAAAACTCTAAGGCAGATTTACTCTTAAAAGCTCTATGAAACATGTGAGCATTAGTGAGCCCCTTGTCTTTTTCTGAAGTGTTTCACTGTCCCCCATTGCTGTGCGTGTGATTGTTCTCCAAGAAACAAAGGTAGATAGGTAAGGATGCTCTGGTAGGAGATGGTAAGTCAATATATGTCATCTTGGATAACAAAGGGGATGCTGGTCTCTCTTGCAATTTGTTGCCAGTTGTGTCCACATGTATAAATTCATAGCAGCGGGGTCTGTTTAAACCTCATTTCTGGGATTCTGTTCTGTTTTGCGGCTACAACAAATAAGACTGCATTTCACAGTCATATTCATGAAGATATTCAACAAATAAAAACAGTAAAGCTTATTTTTTTAAGGAAGAAGGAGTAGTAGTTCTATTAAGTTCATAAAGATGGTATCAACATATCTTAATATAGTGTAAGATATTTCTTCTTATTCTTAAGTCCACATATTATATAATAACCTGCAAAATTACATTATATAACTGGAAATATTCAAGATCTGTCATTGCAAGGAAGGAATTTGTTTCAATAAATATTTGGAAAGTTGTCAGACGAAGGATCCTCAGTCTCTGAGGATTGCTCAGTCTCTAAGATTGCTGAAATTTACATCGGTTTTAGTCTATGACCCTACAAATCTGAATGTTAACAATGTTTTATAACAGGTATTGCATGAAAATACCTTTGCAGTGAAACAGTTCAGAAAGTAACTTGTTTTATTACTTTAAAGCAACTATTTGTTTTACAGCACTGCTTCAGGAAGAAGCTCTGCTGGGAAAGCAGTTGCACCAAGTACTCCAACTACTTTCACATAAAGCTTTAACATAGTCATATTCCTGTGTATTTTGCAGAAAATTATGGTGTATGAAGATGAATGATTCAGAGAAGGCTTTTCTCATGGAAGTTTGATGTGTACAATTGAAGCTCAATATACAATACAATTGTTTTAAGGTTGATTTAGGAGAGTTGGAGACCCGAGATGCTGATCCTTTATAGAGTTGTCACTTGCATGGTCATTGCTTTTGCATTCTAATAGGGCACAGTCTTTATACACTCAGGAATGATTTCCTTACAGCATCTCTGGTACTGTATGCTAGGTGCAGCAGGGTTATCATTAAAGTTTAGGTGTATGTATCCTATGGGAATGTGTTTGTGCTAATGCCTTTGCTTTCCAGCTGCATGAGAGGCCTATCACTTGTTCATTTTTCAGCTGTTAACTGTGTGCATCTGTGAAAATGTATGTCTGTAAAAGAAGCAGGACAAAGAAACAAAACCCAAAAAAACCAACTCACACCCCATCACATCTCACCCTACCTCTAACCCCTGATTTTATCTGTATGAAGGTACTTAGCCTCAAACCAATGTTAAGAGGGAATCATTTAGCGCATTTCCCTTCAGCTCTGCATTCTTTATATGATTTTTTGCCTTCTATTCTACAAGCTGACGCCTGCTTGCTTAATATTCTCAAAACTTCTGGTATGCTGACCTTCCTGTTGGCATGATGACACAAAGGGGCCTGGTCTGACCTTTCTCCTTCTTGTTGTTATTGATTCTTTACCTTTGTAGAACAAACAAGCAAAATACGTTTTGCCAGTTTCTCAAAAATAACATTTCCCACCTGACCCAAGCCTGGGGCATTCAGGATAGAGAAACCATGTCTGTACAGACTGTATTTTTTGCTGCACAGAGTTCACAGTTTTATTGTGTCTGTTGAAACAAAGCTAAAAGTCAGCAAACACAATCTTACTGTGGCCAAACTCAAAAAGAAGAGCAGCATACAAAGCAGATGGGGAGCAGGGGCTTCTGATCAACAAAATTACTTGATTTACAGCACTTACTCGTGTACTGTGTTTGTAGCTGTGGAATTGCTGGGCTAGATGTGTGACAGAGGTCCTCTAGGACGACTGAAGCTGCATTTCTATTTTCTACTTGGTCTTATTTTGTTAAACTAAAATCTTAAATATTATAGGTATTCTGGATGTAAACAGTGGAATATAACATGTGCAGAAAAAAACAGGAGATTGAAAATAAAACTTGAAAACAGGTTTAAAATAAACAGAATGGAGTTGAAATGAGAATGCAATAAATTTCATGGGGAAAAAAATTGAATATTTAGCTGCTTCTCAGCAGAGAGCATTTAGAGGTGAAAACTAATGTAAGAGCAATTCTGGAGCATGCAAATATTTTGGGGTAGTTCCTCACATACTGTCCTTTTGAAAGCCACTGAATGGTACTCCTGGAACATGGCTTACAGTCAGCACAATAAAATAATTGCCTCTTTGCAGAAATTATGTGCTCAAGTTGAGACAGTGAACAGGGAAGAGAGAAGACAGCCCATGTGATATTTTTTCGTGTGAATGTTGGATTTGTTTTTTGCAGTATGGTAATATGCAATGGTTATATCATTGTTTAATATATCTAAATACTTATTTTATTTTACATGTGTTTTTCTTCAGCTTGCTTCCTACAATGTGTTATAAGCTGTATGCATCCATCTTAAGAGTATCTGCACTGAGGTAGATTCTTTGCTCCTCGCTTACATAGCTGTGATTTACATAGGTCATTTTATATGAGGAATTTAAACTGATTACAGAGAATCTTTTCAGTATTTCCTTTTAAAAATTATTTTGTCAACAGCTTCTATAACAGTAGAATACTACAAAAGACTTGATTATGATCTGAGCTTCTGAGACCTTCAAGGCTCATTTTCCTTAGGTCTCACTAATTTCTATGGAAGTGAAGGGCAAAAAGAAACTGTGGGTTTATTGGTAATATGAGCTCTAGGAAATTATGTCAAAGATAGAAAAAAACTGAGATATAAAATAGTCTTATCTGTTGGTTTTGAGAGGGTAAGCAATGTTCTGGTAACAAAAATAGGTTAAATTTCAAATCTGATACATGATATTTTACAGGCTAAATTTAGACATACGAAAAATTTGAAGCTACATTACAGCTAGAACAAAATCGTTCTTAAATTAACTGATGTATTGATAGTTTTGTCACCTTCTTGTACAATAATTCTTTATACAACTTTATTGAGACTATGTGACCTGAATTGAGTTTGCTGTCATTCTTTCTTGTGCTTTTTAATAATTGACTTTGACCATGCATGAGGTTATTTACAGGCTGGGAAAAAAAAAGTTCTCAATTTTTGCCTTAATAAAAAGGTAAAGTATCTATGGGGGTCATGCAGAATAATCCCTAATGATAAATTAATTTTTTACATTTATGACATTTAACTTCATGATGATGGGTTCTGCTATCACTAAGGAGCACTTCAAGCATTATTGATCCGCTTTCCCAGCTGGTGGCTCACTGTCATGGAATAGTGAATCAAGAGTATGATTTCTTAGGCATGCTGTTCGCAGAAGTCTTATTTTTGTGCATCTGTAATTTTAAAGAAAAGGAATTTTGTGCTCTCAGATGCACAACAGCAAGTATAAGTATGGACATGTACATGACTCAGCCACATCATGCATACTGATTTTGGCTCCCAGGCGACCACCTGAAAAACTAACAAGTGAAGATAGATGAAAATAAGAGAATCATAAAATTTGAGAATTAAAATTTGACAGAAATTTCTAGAACATTTCGATATTTAGTTGATTTATGTAATTTTTCATAGTCTGGGAATTCAGTGCCATAGAAATCCAGGAATAAGATAGAACCATTGTGTCGACTCCAGCAACCTTTGTTAGCTGACTGCTTGGAATCACACTCCACAACCTTTTCTTCTAATGTTACAGTTATATGTAGTTTTTAAAAGAAGTAAAAGTAAAAATTCCACAATCTATTAATAGGAAATGCTTCACCAGATTGAACAGAACAGAAATTTTCCTTAATATAGAATAACGCTTGCTTGCCTCTCAGTAAACTTTTCTTTCCCTTTCTCCTCATATCTTTGTATTCCTCCTCGCCTACTGTATATGGCAAAGACCATAGGTGAAGGTACTGAAATCCTTTGAACAACTTTACTCCCATGCTCTCATAAACAAGAAGCTTTGAAAGTCTCAGAAGAAAAATCCTTTCTCATTAGAATTCCATCCTAGCTTTGGAGATCAGAGAGACAATAACTAAAACATCCTTTGGTTTGTGTATGTAGGCCAGCTTTTTTATTTTTAAAACAAGCCAGTGTTTCCTTTGAATCTTCAGCTATGTATCATGCGCATCTTTATGTTTAGTGGAGAATTTAGTTCCTTCTCAAACACTTGAGAGAAGTTCAAATTCTGATAATGGAAGTATTCCGTAAAAATCTGGCCCAGAAGTGAGAGGGAAGGGAATTCAGACAGAGAAAGCTGCCAGACCTAAATTAGTCACTCAGGATATTCACTGATGTTCAGACAGAATGTATGCCCAGTTTTTTTAATTTTCTTTTTTTTTTTTCCCTCTTCAAATATTTTAATTATTTATTATGTCTTTCATTTGTTTTTATAAATAGATCAATGTCAGGGTATTCTAGCATGGGGCACTGGAATCACATCACTTAATCTTCTCAGTAAATGTGCTGAAATCAATGATAAACTTCTTAATTGTCAGGGTAATATTTGGATTTTCTTTTACAAGGAAATTATTCTTTGATTTCACTGTGAGCTGTTGATTTCAAATTTTCTGCTACATATTGAATCTTTTTCATTACAGAAAAAGAAAACTGATTTTGAGAAGTCTAGAAATTTTAGTAGCTTTTACTTAATTTGGCTTAGTGTAGCATTCGTTAACATGAACATACTTGATCATTTGAGGGAAAATTTTCCTGAACTCAGATGTCATTACACTGAGCAGAGGGTACAGATATGCACAATTTGATTCTAGACAAGAAATAATCTCCCTTTTAGCAATGTGAAGATCAGTCACAGATGCCCTTCAGAGGATGTCCCTTCTATATGCCCTTATAGGAAGGACTCAGCGAGGAAGGCAGCGTACTAAGGAAAGATGTGGAGGAAATTCAGGCTCCCTCAACCCAACTTGCCAGGGCTGCCAGTTACACTGGGAGAAGACATGAAATCCTGCACAAGTCCTGTTATGCAGAAATGCTTAAACTGCATTGAATATTAAGACTCTCTAAAAATATTTGAAAAATATAAATTAATTTTTACAAAAGGGGCAAACATGATACAGACTGGATTCAGGGAAAGAATTTCATTTGACAACCTTTTTTGAAAAAAAAAATAAAATGGAATAAAGGAAAATATGGCACCAGCTTGAAAACCACAGAATTGTCTCGGTTTTACTGCATTGTTCAGAAGTCATTAACACATCTGTAAACTAGGATTTCTGTTTCTGCTTATGTAAATCTTTGAATTAAATCTGGCCTTTTGAGTGATATATGTCATTAGCAGACTTCTCTATAGTTTTAAAATTATAAAAGAACCTTATTCGAAATGATATCCAGCTTGCTTAAGCAGAAACTTTTCATCTAGTTTTCCTTGCAATAGATTTCTGAGGTCATCCATGGGGAGAAGCATTATTGATGAGTTTGCTAATAGAATTCTAATGTTCTATAAAAAGTCATGCAGAAAAGAGTACTGAGCAATTGAGGTAAACAAATGAAAAACTTGATGAAAATTGTGTTTCATAATTCCTTAATCTCAGAGTACATTTGAGTAATGAAACCTTCTGGGAGTATATATTTCATACATTCCAATTTAAGCTAATGGTGAAACTTGTAAGTTAAATTTCCTTTAATTGAATAATATTTTCAACAAGAAACTTTATTTTTATTTTTTATGTCTTTGATTATTCCTATTTCTCAAATGTCGTCAAAGAAGAGACAGAAGTGGTTTAAGTACTCCCACTAAAAAACACAATTTAAACAACAAAAAATAGAAGGAGGTGAATTTTCAACTTTAATTTGAAACATTTCAACTCAGGGAGGATCATAATTTCTAAAAAAGCAAATAGTGGGAAAAAAAGGCTCATTTCAATTGAATATACATTTTATCTTATGTTTCATTTCATACTGCTGACATGGTGGTGGTGGTGGTGTACGATTGAGTGCATGTGTTTCTCTTGGAGATCAGAAATGAGACTTTTGCTAAACAGCAGCTCAGTGCACTTGAACTTGAGGTACACCCTGCTTTCCAAAACAGCTCAAGGTCTTATTCAGTGCAGCTTTTAGGAACCATAGTAATTTGAGATTTATCCTGTGCCTTTCAAAAGCACAAAGCATTGGCCAAACAGAACTTCTGACAACCTATGTCTTCAGTGTTGTAACACTAGAGCATCTCCTCCTGTGTGATCAATCACTTCTTTCATGATAAGAATTTTAAAGATTTACTCAGTGTCACCAAATCTATATTTAGTGCTACCTAGTAAATATGTTTTACCTTATCCATTTTTTTCAAACAATAAAGATCTATGGCCTATAAAACTGATATTCAACCTCTGGTTCTTTCTGTGATTTTAGATATAATGGATATCAAAGGAATATTTGCATCTTACAAAGCATTGGTACAAGTAAGCTCTTGTACTCAGTCAGAGAAATAGTCATTGACCTGTTGCTGTCCTCTAGTTGCAAACTTAATGGAAAGAAGAATGGTTTTGTGAGTTCTTTCACAGTCAGGCCTTTCCTGGTAACTGGGAAAAAGTGCCTCAGTTAATCCAAGTGAATCTTGTAATGTCTATAAATTCTGTGTTCATCATATGGGTTAGTCTTCCACAGAGAACATATCTTGGAGATGGCTATAAAGTAAATACAGCTGCAGTTTGTTCTGCATCCACCACAGAGTCACAATTTATTTGTGGTACACATGATGTGCACCTGTGTCTTGCATGCTCTCCATGTGTATACAAGCACACACAGGTATCCTCACTAGGGAAGATCTTTGCTGGAATTCTGAGTATTGCAATGTCCAGAGCAATGTATATAGAAAGCAAAGCAAAGCATTGAGAAAGCATTTTATATCTATATATTATATATAGATATAAATAATATATATATTATCTATATTATATATAGAAAGTATTTACAAAGCATGTAAATGTAAGTTCTGTGGCAACCATCATTAATATGCTTATTTTGTAGGGTTTAGTGATCCAGAAGCCAAGCCAGCTCTATTGGCCTCTTAGAAACTACTTAGAAGATTATATGGCTCTTTGTTGCATCAATACAAAATTGTAGTTAACTGAAAAATAATATCCTGTACATGCTTTTTCCTTCTCAAGTACTGCCATTTCATCTGGTGAAGGGATTTGCATAACATGCAGTCATTAGCTACTACTTCATCTTGTCTTGTGCTAGTTTCTTGTGGTGTCCTGGGTTTTTGGAAAAGCTGCAGTTCTGAAGATAAAACCAAATTATTTGGCACAATAAAACATTACAATTTTTTCCATATCATTGCAATAGTTTGGTTTTAGTTTTTGTGGGTTTTTTAATTTATAAAAAATCGAATCCACAAGTATTTAGTGTAAGGAAAAAAAGTGATTTATAAGGGTATATGTGCTGCTGTCAAATAACTTTGACCTATGAGAACATAAATGGTTTAATTACTCCACTGATTCTTGTTAATCTAGTTATTTCTGTACTGATCTAAAAGTTGGCTCTTATCATAAGCTATTCAATTCTTATCTGTGCTTGTGTTTTATATTTTGTATTATTTTATTGTAGTTTGGGGTGATTTTTTTGCTGCATATTATGTTCTTTTGGCGGGTTTGTTTGTTTTGGTTTTTTTTTTTTTGTTTTTTTTTTTTTTCCTGGGAAAGGAATGGATTCTGGTCTTTTTGACCTGCAACATAGCTTATATAGTATTCAGATTCCCGCAGATTTTTGGACTGAGTAACTGGTGGAGAAGAAAGATCAAAACATAATACAAAACAAAAGTAACTAGCCCAAGAAATGTCTGAGAGTGTTGGAAATCAATAAGTTTATTTGGACTTCTGTTGTCATTCAAAAACCAAAACCAAAGGATTCCTACTTCCTAACACCTGTTACTGTAGCTCTGATCTAACACTCCATATCTGCAAGGATATTTTTCATTTTGTAAAATTTATGTCTAGAGCTGAATAAGCTTTTAGTTGTTCAGTTTAGGGGTTAAACCAAAGATTTGGAAGAAGGTCAGGTCAAACAACAACATTTACAGCCTTTTCATCAAGTCCAGGATACTTTCTGGTTTTCTTAAATTACAATTAAATATTTTCTTTTTATTTTGAGACTCGTACCTCCCTGCAGATTTTTCATAGCATATTCAGAAATTAGGTTAGTACATGTCAAAAACATTTCAACTTCCTGCAATTCCTCTTATTCTCATTTTGTGAAAAATACACATTTGTGGATATTTCACTCTTTTGCACCTCTGATATTTCCATACATGGCATCAGCTCATTCTTTTGCTTGCTGTAGTTCATTCTTCCATTTTAATATTGTAGCTGCTCAAAGATAATTTCAGAGTTATCATAAGGAAAGTACAACCAATAACCTTTTCTCATCATAGTCTTTGTCTTAATTTGTTTGGCTTGTATTCATATTTAGAAGGTTTTTTTCCTCATAGTTTTATTGAGCTCTTAAGAGAAGGAAGAGGCAAGAAACAAAATTTTCAATATTTTTTCATGTTTTTATCTGCTTAGAAATAGTTTTTCTGTATGTTTGGATTTTCATGGAATGTTGTGAGCTTTATTATTGGGAAAAATATTATATTACATGCTATATATAATCAGCCATCATCCAATACATGTTATCATTCTACTTACTCATCATCAAAGTACAGATGAGGAATATAATTAGACAAAAAGCTATGTATTTTTAAATGCAGTTCCAACAAAACCAACATGCACTAAGAAAGAGGACTTAATGAAAAATTCTCATTTTATCTGAAATATCATCTTAAAAATAAAGCTGTTAATTAGGAGACATTGTTTTGCTTTATACTAAAGCTTTCTGGAGTGATGTTAGATAGCTGTTCTCCAAATTCAGTACTGATAGACACAAACTCAGATTTTGGCAACCCTGTAATTTTGAGGGCAAAAATTAAAAATGGGCAAAATAATATTTTAAATGTCCTCTCTTTTTCTTTGGTTAAAGTAGTTTCTAAAATGTTTTCCCATATGTTCTTCAGTGTATTTTTTTCTGATGAAATGGATTTTTTTATATTATATTTGAAAAATATCTGATAAAAATGAAACTTCTAAGCTGCAACTTTTGTGTGAACTTGTCTTTGGCTTTGGGTTTGCTGACGCTAAAGTTGCATCTTATGGTTAAGTTGCACTGTATTTCTTGTTTTGATTTAATTCTTAGCTGGTGTAGGAGTTTTGGCCAGAATGAATGTACTGCGGAAAGTTGATTTTTTATTCCGTAATTCTGAATGGAGTTGAATATTTTGTTGCACTGTGCAATGCTAATCCCAGTATGTTGATTTAAAGAGGGATTTTATTTCTCTCTGCCAAAGACTATAACAGAAAATCCATCGTTACCATAAATGTAGCCTGCTATCCCTAAAAATTGCATATAAACAAGGTCTTAGTCCAAAAGGGTAAAATTCATAGACATGTAAATTTGTGTTTGTGACATTCACACCTGTTAAGATAAAAAAAATTCATTATGTCTGTGTTGGAATCACGTTTTACTTTATGATAACCAAAGAGATTAATAAAATTATTAAATTGTGGTTTATGGTATGTTTGAAGTACTATTAAGTTGCTTGTTTAAAAAAAAGAACAACTGTAATTAAGTGCTAAATATAAAAGATGGAATAACATAACAATGTAACATAACATAACATAATAATGTTGCTCTGTAACGTTGCTAATGTAGGTAATGATGTAGAATCTGATCAGTCACAAAGCCATGGATTTTCAAAAGTCACTCCCCTCTGTGGTGATAATGTAGCCTTTCATATGCAGTGAAAATTATCTTATGCTAATGGATCTGCAATTACCTAATTTCTGCCATTATTTAAACCATTGAATGACTTAAGGAAGTAGTTTAATTTTTCAGTGCATCATTTCCAGTGCAGAGGAGGGAGTGGAGATAAGGGGTTTAGACTCTTCTCAAAAGTGCCTACCAATGGGCACAAATTCAAAAACCAGGGAATTTCATGTGAATGAATAAACCACGTTACTCTGAGGGTCACCCAACGCAAGTGGTTGTCCAAAGAGGTTGTTGAGTCTCCATTCCTTGATATTATCCAAAACCCAGCTGGACATGGTCCTACACAACCTGCCATACTAGAGGAGGCTGAGCAGTGGGTTGGACTAGGGAGGTCTTGAGAGGTCTCTGCCAACCTCAACTATTATGTGGCTTTCCAGAATTTAGGATGAGACATACTAATGAAATTTTGCTGGTATCTTCAATCAGGTTTTATCACATCATTTTGGAGAGGTGTGAAAACTGCCTTAACCATCACAAATGCCTCCATCAGGTTTTTTTTCCTCAGGAGTCTGCTCCTCTGCTAATGACTCTCTGACACATGGATTGTCTGTAAAAAGCAACCATAGCTTTTCATTAATTTAAGGCATCCATGACAATTTCTTTGTCGTGTGGATCCCCTGACACTAATCAAATTAAACTGACAGTGAAAATTTAAAAAAACAAAATAATGAGACAGATATCAATTTGAAAATCTTTTGTGTGTGTGTGTGTGTGTGCCAGTGCACAGGGGCTTATATATTTCAAAGCTGAAAATTTAAGTGTTGAGGTTCTGTAAGTAACTAGTGTTAACAGGGATTTTTCTTCTTTTTTGTACTCTCTATTTTTAATATATGGATTACATTTTAATGCTGTATTGTCACTCTTAATATTTAATAATTTAATATTACTTTGAGTAAATGTTGAAACTAAACCAAAAGCTTTTTCAATGAGAAGCAGTTCCTCAGTCTGTAAAATTCAGTAAGTACCATTATTTGAGGAGATTAATACCCTGACAACAATAACAACTCCTCTGGAAATATGGGCTTGCAAAAAGGTAAATATCATGGTGTTCTGATCAGATTGTGTTTAACAATATGCCACATTTTGGTCATGGTTAAAGGAAAAAATGAAACACACTGCAATGAATATAGTCAGAATAAATTATCCTAAATGTCTTTTTGCAGAACTTGAAGCTCTAGATTGAAAGGCAATCTAAGGTTATCAGAGTGCTTTTGAAGTGTTGCATTTGGTGTTATCAGAAGTGTTTCAATTACTGTTGTCTGAAATTTTGCACACAGTGCACTGAACTAAGAAATAACTAACATAAGTTCCTTTATAGTGTTACAGTCCAGGGATGGCTGAATCTCAGCACTCTGGATTTGAACTCAGTGTTTTATTTGCAAGTTACTAAATTACTTTCATTTTATGAGATTATTTTCACTCACCATCAGAGATGAACACAAATTGTTGTAAAACAGATTTGAATATTAAATACCATAAGAGAAATTTCTCAGCAGTTCACACAATCAGAGCAGCAATTTGTCTAAACTCTTCAAAGAAAGGTTAAATGTCTTTTTATAAAGGCTGTAAAAGTTTATTGTGCAAACATTTGTAACAGTGATTTTTCTGAGTTTAAAACTGAGAAAGTTATTTATTTTTAAAAAAATATAATTATGATTAGAATAAAGTCTTTTGCCTATCTACTTTTCAACAGCTCACAGAACCCTTTTTATAGAATCTCCACAACAAATATACCAGGGAAACAGTTATGTTGATGGTGAATTGAATTTTCTTCCAGTCAAAACATCCTACCTTTGAAGCTTTGGGCAAGGCAAATACAGTAGTCTAGAAATATATAATAAAACATTAAAAGAGCGAGAACAAATAACATCTGTTGGAAGCAGTAAAACCCTAAAGCCATGATGTATAATAGTTAACAAATTAAAAAGAGTATCCTTTGACTTAATTGCAAAATTGATTTAAATGTCCTGTTGGTTTCAGTTGGAGAGAATCCCAGGGAATGCCCTGCCCTCACTGATTTTGTGTGTGGGAATAAGAGTTGCATAGAGTCTCAGTTCATCTGTGACTATAAACCAGATTGTGAAGACCTATCAGATGAAGCTGACTGCAGTAAGTATCTCTTTATGTGTTAATCTAATCTTCAATTAAAATTATAATTTTAAATTCTGTAGCATGGCTTAGGTAAATTCATAAAAATGATTTCCTCAGAAGATGTTCACGAGCAGGTTGCCTTCTCCCCAGCTCGAAAGGTCTGACATTTTCACATCCTCAGAGATATTTGCTGCAAAATACTCATGTGGTTTAGTTGCAGAAGTATAACTAAATAAAACCAAAGGTTAAATACTGAAAAGAAACCCCAATACCAAGGCCAAAACCAGTTTAAGGATTAAAAACATACTTGAGGAATTAAATCAGTGAGTTACAATAAAAAACTTAACTCTGAGAAAAAAATGTAAGCTTGCTTATTAATGTTAAAAGTTTTTGAAAGGAAAAATCTAGGCAAGCAAACTTATGCGCAGTAACATTTAGGGGTGATTCTGCCATTAAGAGGTGAATATTTATAAATAAGCTTGTCTTTCCTTTTCAAATGAGTTCTACCTTTGTGATCTGAGTAGTGTGAGTACAGTTTCACAAGTTTTCAGTTTTTATTTGTTCTTGCTTCTACCTCAGAGCTATGAAAATAACTTACTGCCATTTCTCTATCACAGAACAGATGGAAAAAAATTGTTTCTGTTTGTCTTTGCCTAATGAATACTGAGACACAGTTTGTCTGAAGGCATTCTTTGCAGAAGCTGATTGAGATGGCAGGACACAGCTCCGTTTAAAAATCTGGATCAAGTTAATGGGGTTTCCAATTCAGGCCTGAAATTCAGAAGCAGTTAAACATTGTGCCTTTGCTCCTGCTCCATATCTTTGTTTATTTACAATTACGGTCTGGACTGGACATTTGGAGTAGGGGGATTAGGTGGTCCATGTATGCAGCTCAGTAATCAGTCTAATTGTTAATCTTTGAGCTGGAGGGTCAAATTCTCCCTTAACACAGGTATGTTCAATAGTAAACTTGATAGGTGGAGTAAATGAATCCACACATAAATTCAATGTTCATCCTTTGTGGAAGTAAAAGTACTTCATTGAAATAAGCCATTATTTTGTGATCCCCTGAAAATCAAGGGTCTTTTTTCTTGCATGGGGTTGCTACATGCTTGACTGAACAGGATTACAAAAGTAATGACCCTTTATTGGATTATGCACATTATAATGTTTTTCACAGGCTGCAGACTCACAAACTTGCTAAAAAAAGATGCTTAGATGTCACTATAGGAGATTTAACTTGGAGTTTCTCCCTTTCACAAAAGTCAACAGCAGTTCTGAAGTATAAAAGCTAAAGATTGTGTCACTGTTTCCGATCTCTACCTCTTGTAGTACTTTGTGTTGCAGTGAACTTTATGTATCATATTCATGGAAATGAATTTACATTGAATAATAACTTAAAAATAATAGGTTTTTAAAAGTAGACACCAGGATACATTTTAAAGAGCTAATCTGTATTTCATGTATAAAGTATTAGTACTTTTTCAGGAGTCAGGCAAAGTGCAGTAAAATACTCTGTAAACTCATCGTTGCAATATTTTCCAGACCTAGCAGATACACACTAAATTTGAATTACTGCCCAAAGTGAACTGTTCAGTAAAGATATTCAGAAAACTATGAAGACACTTGAGTTTTTCCTCTAAATATTGTTAGAGAATATAGTGGCTTCCTTGGGGGAGGGTGTTCTGTGTTTTCTGGAAGGACTCTTTTCTTAGTCAGATAATAGATTGGAATATTTCAGGCCATAAACTATCTTGAATCACAGTAAAGCAACTCAGTATTTTTGCTATAGCGAAGGAAAGCATTTCCAAGGGGAGAAAAAGAATTGCTGATATTCACTTTAAAAAATAGACTGAAATATCTCTTTATTGTAGATGGAAAGGCTGTAGATACATCAAAATATTTTGATTAGTCTTTAGTCTTGCTGTCTCTACTGAAGTCTAAGGCAGAGATGCAGTAATCTGGCATTCAGAATACTCAGATAAGCCTCAGGTATAATATTTCCCTGTCTGCTCAATTTTGGTTTCAACAAATGATGCCTTATATTTAGATAAACACACTTTTCACGTGAGTATATATCTTACCGATGGGAATAAGCATTAAAGGGCACATGATACCTTCTATATATGGAAACCTGATTTTTTTTAAATGAAAAGACACAACAGGAACTGCTTAATCAGAAAATAAAGTATAACAGGAACAGAGAAGTTCCTTCATAGCCTAACCTGTCCCATCACAAGTCCTTATGGCCACATTTGCCTGCAGTTTTCTTCTTTGCACTGAGCTCAAGGTCTGAGCTTATTTCACATTCTACTACAGTTTTCTACAAGTGTAACTCCAAAGAAGTAAATGGACCATAATCTATTCAGCTGCAATTCCTGTATTCAGGATTTACAACAGAACCTGTATGAAATGAACTGCATCCACATAGGTTGGTGGACAATTTTTTAATAAACTCATGGAAATTACTTACTCTATTCATTCAGTTTCATTCAGTACAGCCAGGCAATCTTGCAAAATTTTGATTCCCTTTCAGTATGCTGTGGAATGACTGAGGTGAAAAAACCACACATGAAAGCAGTTTCAATTTTCATGAATTGCAGCCAATTTTACACACAGATTTGATTAATAACAACTAGAGGAGTACTTGAATTACTGAAATAAAAGCAATTTTTCCAATAAATGGAGCAATCTTCTTCTGCTGGCTTTTATATAGGGTATGCTTACCCATAAATAAACCACCCAGCAGGTGCAGATAGGTCACATAACTTTGTCAACCCAGTAAGTACTGTTCATAAATATTTATTAATAATTGCCTTCTCAATGCACTATTAATATATTAGGGTAAAAAACTGAAGTCAGGTATTCTATTATGACTAGTGGTAATCCTAAATGGATTTGGACTTCGATCTTTTTAGAGATGCCCAAGAAAATCTATTTTTTTTTAATAATGGGTTCCCTTCGCTCTACCTGTGTGTGAGGTTGTTATTGTTTATTAGGCTTGCATGATGTTTTTAATACAGTGCCAGTGCAGATGCTCACTGCATTTGACCAGCACTAGCAGAATCACAGAAGGGTTGAGGTGTGAAGGCTCCTCTGGACATCATCAAATACAAACTCTTCATTCAAACAGGAATTCATTGCAATAGTTTGCACAGGGCTCTGCCACCCAGGGTGTGAATACCTTCATAAATGGAGACTCCAAAATTTATCTGGGCAACTTATATCAATGTTTTGCCAGTTAAAAATGTTTTTTTTTTAGGCTTAAAAATTGCTTTCTCTATTTGTGCCTGTTGTGTTTTGCCCTGACACTGAGTGCTACTGAGAAGAAGTACTTACAGAAGTACTTCTGAAGTACAGAGGTACAGAACTACTGCTGTCCTTTTCTTTTTTAAACCATCCCAGAAAGTGTCTATATGCACTGAAAAAATCCAGTTAAGCATTGTCGTCTCTAATCTGAACTGTCCCAGGTCCCTCTGTCTGTACTCAGGAGAGACACTTCAGTCCTTGCAGTACAGTAAGTACATTACAGGAGAGTACAAATTCTCCCCCTAACATACAGGATTCTGGTACAGTGAATAACTTATATTGGATCAAAATTATACATTTTCTAAGATATTTGACTTATTCATTTAACTAAGGTGACACTTTTTTTTTACAGAGAACAAAAGTCCACAGGGCTATAGTGTGTGTGCAGACCTTGGTCATAAGAAGTTTTATGACAATGACATTTTCATAAAGAATGGTGTCATTTTTTTCTTTTATCATCAAAGTAGAAAATAGGAAAAAAAAATAAAACAGATTACTAGGAAGTAATTAAATTTGGGTTTTTATCTATTTCCTTTATACCCAGACAATACATAAATACATACATACATACATAGTTGTATTTAAATATTGCAGAATATTTCTAGATCAAGGAACATAATCTAAATTCTCAAACCTATTCTGAACAAAGTCAGTCCTGTATTTAAAACACATGCCCGATTGTGATGTTTAATAATTTGTAACATTTCTCCAAAGATGTTGTCCACACTCACACTCAGCAATTAGGTAGCTGTCTCTGCTTTATAACTAAGAAAATGATGTATTGGAGCCAACAGAAGGGATTGTGGTGCTATCTGATTCATCTATACCACACCATTCATAAAATTTTGTTGATTAATTAATTTTCCAAAGTAACCTGAATTAGCAGAGACAGAGTTAGAGATGGGCAGTTTAACTCAGATCTCCTGAATTTAGTCAGTAATGTCCTAAACACTAGAACATATCTCTCATCATAAAGCTGCTGTCAGACATAATATTCACAAGGCCAACATATGCTTATGAATAATGCCACTGTGGAAGGGCAGTCCAGTTTTTCCAGCTAATTGGAAATAATTCTTTCCATTTACCTTAAGTAAGATATAAATTTGGTGAAGTCATTGGTTTGTCATGGGCATTTATCTGTAATAAATTTTATATCTACTCTTAAAGTGAAGAATGAGCTTTTCCTTTCCTCATTAACTATCACATATTATTTATGTCCATGCATGGAATTCAGGGAATCACAGTGTTAGCCACACAGAATTTTTCCATTTCCATTTTTACTGTGCACACTGCAGCACCTTTATGTAGAGGTGGGATGAAAATTTACTTTTTGTTGTATTTTCAGGTTACTACACAAGTATTCCTGGAAGCTGTAATTTTGAAACACAAGATCAAGAGTGGACAGCTGTATGTGGATTAACACAAGACACTACTGATGATTTTGACTGGAATATAAGCAACAGTGCTGTCACAGAGCAAACAGGTCCTCATACTGACCACACGCCAGGTATTGCCATGTGTACTACGTCACTTCTTGGAAAATAAAATATTCACTGAATTTGAAAAGGAAAACTACAAAAAATGTAGATCGGTGCCAAGATAAACCTATCTCAGTGTGATCTGCTGGTACATGGGAATGGTTCAAAACTGTGCCAGGAAAGGTTCAGAATGGATATTAGGAAGCGTTTCTTTACCAACAGGGAGGCCAAACACTGGAACAGGCATCCTAGAGGTGCCCAGTGTCCCCAGCCTTTCAGTGTCTAGGAAGCATTTGGACAATGCCCTTAACAAACATGCTTTATCTTGGGAAGACCTGAATTGATAAGGAAGTTGGACCTGATGATAATTTTAGGTCTCTTACAAATGAAATAATGCTATTGCTTTGTATTCAACTCTAATAACAAATTTCAGGTACATAATGTCATCTTCTGACATTAAAAGATGAATTCTCTGAAATCATAACTGGCTATAGTAATATTCCTCTCCTTGTCCATATTTTAAATAATCTATTTTTCCTGGAGTGTGATACCATCCTAATGAATTTTAGAAAAGTATGCAATCATATGTGGGATTAGGAGCAAAGTGTGTGTGAAATGCTTAAGGCACTCTACCTTGATTTTACTTACCTCCTTGATATTGGCTTGCCAGATATGTTATTATAGAAGTTCTTCCAGAGATAATTCTGACAAACTGCTACCACAAAGCCTATTGATTTTCAGGAGAATTAAATATATTGATAGTCAATTACAGTAATCTGTGATATGTAGTAAGCATAATTATATATTGTATTACATAAACATTAAATAATTAATTCTTTATATTATACAGTATATCTGGGTGGGATATTAATTTCCAGCACAAATGTACCAATCTCTATTTGAGAAGTAGTTAACTTTCTTTCCAGAAGCCTTGATGGTTGGAATCCCTACCTTAATTTCCATCTAATTAGCAAAGTATAATTAATATTCAATCTAGAAGTATCAAAATTTCTGTGGTTTTTCTCTTGGATTTGTGAGCAGCATAATCTCCAGGTTTTGGCTCTTTTTAAATTTTTTTTTAGTGTTATATTTTCAAAATCAATAGAAACATCTTTCCTGGGGTGGCTGTAGCCATTTCTGTCCAACTCCTTTATCCTCCCCTTTCCTTTTTTCTGCACCTGCTGCAGGAACTGCTCACCCGATCATGAGGGAAGTGCTTATCTACCACGAATCAGAGTTTTTGCAGACATTCCTACTAGTTTATGTTGCAGGCTGTAAATCTGGACGTGCATTCCTCTTGGAAAGGGACAAAACAGACAAGGTAGAGGTAGAAACTATCACAGCTGTTTCAGGCAAGCTGCTTCTTGCAAATAAGGAGTTCGACTTGCTTCCATGCTGTTACTTTGATGCAATGCGATAACAAAACAACCACTAGCCCCTGGCTTTTCAAAGAGATTTTGTGTGTTTTTCTATTTCAGTTTCTGTCATTTAATTAGTTCTTTGTTTCTGTGAAATTACCCAGCAATTACAAGAACAACAAAGTTACTAAAAACTGAAGCTAAAGGAAAACAAAATTAGAGTAAAGTGTTTACAAAATTATTGAGAATTTGTAATTTACTTTTAAATTATCCAGGCGAGATATATTCACATTAGCTACAGAGGAATTGCTTGTCAGAATTGCCAACAGCCTGTAATACTTAGAAATATCGATCAGTCCATCAAGCTTAGACTGGATTTTAGGAAAAGGCTCTTCACCCAGAGGGTGGTTGGGCACTGGAACAGCTCCCCAGGGCAGTGGTCACAGCACCAAGCCTGACAGAGTTTCTGAAGTATTTGGACAATGTTCTCAGGCACATGGTGTGACTCTTGGGGCTGGTGCTGTGCAGGCCCAGGAGTTGGACTTTGATGATCCCTGTGTGTCTCTTCCAAGTCAGGTGGTTCTATGATTCTGTTTAGCACAAGGGACGTCTAGGACAAGGAACATCTTTTTATTTCGAAAGAGGAGAGACTTAGATTAGAAATGAGGAAATTAGAAAGAAATTCTTTGCCCAGAAAAATTTTGCGGAGGCTCTGGATGCACTTGGAAGTGTTCAAGGCCAGGCTGGGTGTGTTTAGAGAAGCCTGATACAGTGGATGGCATCCCTGCCCATGGCATGGGGTTGGAAATAGAGAATTTTTAAGGGCCCTTTCAACACAAGCTATTCTGTGGAATACACCAAGCATTAGCAAGGAACATCTCCATACAACCATGGTATGGTACACATGTATTTGGTAAAAAGGAAAAAAAACACTAGTATCTATGTTTATAAAAATGCTTATAAACTAAAGCATAAAATAGTATTGAGGAACTCTAAATGTTTTTTATCTTTTTTTTTTTTTTAAGGTAAAGGACAGAGTTTTTTGTATGTCAACTCCTCCACCCAGAAGGAAGGAAACAGGGCAAGGATAACTACCACCAAATTCTTCCCAGCTAGTACTGGGGTCTGTAGAGTTCGCTTCTGGTTCTGGATGTTTGCTTCTAGGCAAACAGGAATCTTAAAGGTAAAAGTCCTTCTACCATATTATGGCATAATAATACTTGCTTTAGTACTATTTGGATTTTTGTGTCTAGGATTTCCAAAATCTCAGGAATTTATGTTAACAATACTTCATCACAATTTACTGCAGTTACACCTATATACAAATCTTCTGCTGACACGATCATGTGACAGTTCTGCTTCAGCTTTAGTTCCAGCCTAAGACCTTTCACTACATATGTAGGAATTAACACTGCACATTTGACTAGTGCACTAAAACCTATCCAACACCAGCACAGTTCTCTGCAGAATTCACTCTAGCAGTGAAATTGAAGGCAATTATTAGAAATTGAGGCAATTTCCAATGTTTAGTAGTTTAAATTAAATTAAATTTTTAAAAATATAATGCAACCATGGTTGAAAGGTGTTTTATTAAAACAATTGGAAATAAGGTATTTAACTGTATTAACAATTTTAGCCCAAGATTCCATGAAACTGTCATCTTGCTGTTCCCCAAGCACCCTTAAGTACACTTCTGGTTGTTGAGTAATCCTGTAACAGTTCAAGTAGGGATGTGACCCCCCAGCAAACAACTCATTTCATATGACTCACTGAATAAATATGTTGCACAGTTCCTTTTGAAGTGACCTGAGAAAGACTCCTATCTGTGTGGTTTGTCAAATTTTTAAAATACAGGTTATGTTAATTTTTTGGTTGGTGACAGAATATAAATTAAGCTATGTTAAAAGTGAACAAGAATATTTTTGTAGTCTTGGACATTGAATTAAGTCAGGAAGTTTTTACTATTGTTTTCTCCACTGGAAAAGATTATCACAGCACTGTTCCATGGGATTATAGTGCAATTAGGCTGGAAAGGCCTCAGGTGCTCTCTACTCCAACCTCTGCTCCAAGCAGAGTCAGCTACAGGATAATGCTGGATGGCCCAGGAATTTACTCGGTCTTGAAAATGTCCATAAATAGAGACTACTCAGTCTCTAGGGGCAACTTGTGCCACTGGTAAACGCTCCACCTTCTTCTCCTTACATCTAGCCCAGGGATAGTGTCACCCTCCATTGCACACTTTTTATTTTCTTTTTTTTAGTAATTTTTTCAGGATGGGGTTTGCGTATCAATTTTATCTCTAGCACCTAGTTTATTAGTCTGAGTATTGTTGTAAATTTACCTGTTGATAAAAGAAAAAAAAAAAGTGTATTTTATGAAGTTCATATAAGCAGCAGGAAAAGCAAACATCAATTCCTTTTTTTGATCTGTTGAGAGCTGAAATACTGTGAGATTATCTATGATTAACTATCTGTTTAAATTCAAGTATCCTGGACTTTACAGCATGCAAGATTGATGATGAGACCCTTTGAAGGAGCTTTTGAATGTTTTCAAGCATCACAGAACACTTAGCATTTGTGAATACGTAGATGTGTGTGGCCCATGTGTGAGTTAGTAGGCAGACAGCCAGAGTCTGTTTTTAAATTGTTTTTTTCTTTTTAAGCAGACTAGTTTAATTTACTCATTGCCTCAGTTTCATAGAGAATTGTCTTACTCCCACATACAAATAAAGTTCCCTGTTTATGGCTTTGCTACATGTTATCTTTATGTAGAAACCTGTTCACAACAGACTGAAGCACTCAGCAAGGAATATCATCCCATCACAGAATCAATTTACCTCTGTGGATATTTTGCTCTTTTCTCTCTAACTAATAAGCTATTCCAGTATCAACTGTTGCTGTTTTTAAAATCCAGAATATAAATTAACTGTACCCATTCAAGAGAAAAAAAAAAAAAGCCTGAAAAGAACAAAAAAGAAAAGCAATAAAATCAACAGCCCAAAACTTTTGAAACAAAAGCTCTGTGAAGATTATTTTTCAGTTTCACTGGAGGTGAAAGACTCAAACTGTAACAGGAAGTTGGAATAATGTGTCAGAATATAGCAACACCAGTACTTATCTGAAAGACAGCTATCCGGTCTAGTCCAAAATAAAAAAAAAAAAAAAGGACTGCAGATACAGCACATACTGAGAAGTGTGATTAAAATGACATACAAGGAATAGCTAAGACAAAGATAAAAATGAACATTGGAATGGTATAGGAAATAGACGTGGTAGAACTACACAAAATAATGTAAAGTTATGGGAACAATCTTATTCTTACTCAGAAAAGGAACTTGTCACTGAGGAAAGGGAAAAAGGAACTAGAAGTCTGCTATTCTGTATTCACAATGCATATTTCAATTGCACAATTCCATTGTCATAAACTATGCAATTTGTTCATGGGGAACCCAAAAGTCTGGGTTATTATTATTTTTTAGAAAGGACACAATGTTTACAGCAACTCTTGCATTAGCATAAAAAGGATGCTATTTAAAAAAGATTTGAATACTCCTGCTTCAGGACTACAATCAAGCATTAACCAACAGGAGAAAAAATTTGCTTTGTAATGAATAAGAACAAACCCACTAGCTTTCCTTATAAGTATTTGGTAAGAGTTTTTTTAAAGGGGAGTTATCCAGCACTAAATACAAGCCCGGTTTAATATATCAATTAATATGCTCTGGACAAAAATACCTCTTAATACAAACAAATGTTGCTGCATTATGCTGAAAGTGTAAATTTAAAAAAACCTCACATTTCTCTTTACATTTTTATGACTACTTTGTTGAATTTAATGATATAGGAGAGCAGTTTCAGCAAAAAATGAATGTGGTTTTCACATCTGTTTCGTTCCAATGGAAATTCTATTGATCATCTGTCAGACTGAAAACACTCAGTGTTTATTATGCTTCTCTGCCCATTTACCTCAGTAGTCTGCCATACTCATACAGTGGAGAATTAAAACTAAAATTAATTCCTGATGTGATAGTATAGCTAATATATCAGTTTTCTGCCTTGGTGTTTGTTGATACCAAACTGATTAATAATAAATTTTGGTATAAGACAGATCAATTTTACTCAAAAAATATTTTACTCCTTCAACTAATGTTTAGGCAAAAATTTTATTACTTCAAACATAAGTTAAGGGGAATAAAGGGAAAAGAAGTAATTTTTTAGATGCTTCTCTATTAGGACAATGAAATATGATACAATTTTGTAATCTGTTTTGTGGACTCAAGAGAAACAATTTCACTCTGTGTCTGGTGGGACTTCAGTTGAAGCAGGACATGCAATAATGAGTGCTGAGGAACACGAAGAGTTCAAAGGTGTGATCTTAAAGATGTAAAGCAGAAAACATAATATCATTATTCACTAGAGTCAATGGAAATTTTCCTCAGCTGACACAAGTCTCTGCTGCCTCATGAAGTGAAAATACAGGTTCTCTTTCTCAAGATTTTCCTGTTTCCTCAGCCGGCAATTAAAGACTCTCAGTGGTGGGAGAATACATCTCTTGTTGTGCACCCTTCAGATCTGCATTGGTTTCTTATTTATTAGGAAACTCAGGTGGAATGTAGTAACTTCCAGCATTCCAACTGCTAGATTCAGGCAAGATCAGGAAGATAATATATCATACTGAAAAGTCAGGATGATGGTACAGGATAGTCATGAGTTGTAACTGCTGATTAACAAATAGAAAATAGTTTATATTTCATGACCTTAAAAAGTACTTTCCCTATCCTCAAATGAAATAGAAGCTGAAAAAAAAGAATTCAGCAGTTTCTAACATACAGCATATTCTGTGGAGAATTAGAACTAAGCATGACTTTAAGGCGGCAAATAGGCTTTTCTAAAGAATGTTGTTCTCTGTGGATCAGCTAGATCAGTATTAGGCTGGAGAACAACCTTATCAGACTCATAAATACAGACTTGTTCAAGGGGATTTTGCTACAACTTGTTGTTTTGTTGTTTTGTTGTTTTGAGGGTTTTGTGGGTTTTTGGGTTTTTTTTCCCCTTGGTTGGTTTTTTGTTTGATGGTTGTTTTTCTTCCATTACATACCATATAATATTCATATATATAGGGATTCATCTTGCCAGCTTTTTTTCTCTTGCATATCTTGAGTTGTTTTCACTACCAGCTAGCTTGTACACTTTAGATAGGATGCTGTGCAGGAAGGTGGTGCTGGAGGTATTAAGCTCCACAGAGTTGTACCCTTCCAGCCTCTAGGGAGATCTTATATTTTCAAATGAAAATTTGCTCGACCTTTCATGTGCTGCATATGTTTATGCAGGCCAGCAAAAGTCTTGTATACACTTGACATACTTCCTGCTTATTGAAGAAGATGCTCACTGAGCAACATGGGTAGCCTCAGGAAAGAAGATATGTTTCTTCACTTTCACTGGGCACAGCCTCAAAGAGAATAAGACCTGTATTCCCTGCTAAAGGAACAGGGTCCTTGGGCTTCCCATTTTTTCTGAACTCTCCTTTAATCTCATTTGACATAGCATACATTTTCAGTTATGTGTTATTCTTTTAGAAATTTCATCTAACTTTTTAGAAGACATTGAAGAACACGAACCCTTTCCTGGCATAGTTGTGGATAGAAAAAGATTTGGAAAACTCAGGTATTCAGGAGAGCTTTGGCAAGTAGTGCGATTCAAGCATTATCCCAGGAGGATAGATGACAAATGAAGCTGAACTGGGTGTTCAGCAGAGATTTCCAATGTGCCAGTTTAGAGATTTACACTAAATTATATCAGTTTCCTCTACCTATGTGCTTGTTATACACCTGGTTTAAACTTCAGTCAAACATAACTGAGGACAGAATCACATAAATTACCATAACATACTAATTATTCCATTAGTAATGACATATCTGCATACCCTCGCTCTGTGGTAAATGTAAGTTAAATCTCAAAGAAAAAGAAAGACAAGGCATTTAAGATGACTTTGCATCTATATGAACAGAAGCTGATGTCATCAAAATGTCACACTTAAGACCCAGTTTGATTTGCTGCCATTCCAGACCCACTGGCCAACAGGATTCCTGATTAGCTTATTGTTCATACTGAGCCTGAGCTGCAGGGCTCATCTGAATGTGCACAGAATGGTTCCTTGCTGCATCTGGGACCAGACGTTGTATGGACACAATGAAATTTCTCTGTACATAGACAGACCTGTTCAAGCAATTATTGTGTCTTGAAACTTTTAGTATGAGAAACTTCTCCAACTAACCCGACCAAAAGAATTGGGGGAAAAAAATACGGCTTTAAACAATGGGACAATCTTTAAGTATCCTGTGAGAAAGATGCTGGTATTGTCTTCAAATGTTTTGGATCCTTCCCACTTCCCCAACAGCTATTTGTGCAGCTGTGAGTCTTAACAATGAGATATACTGGAAATACTCATTATTTACCTTTAAAAGTAAATAGCACTGCTTGTACCTAAAACCATGCTAACCTTGTTATATGCTGTAAAATTCCAGATCATCAAGATAGTCGTATTTAATGATTGGTGAAATAGTGACTGGTTCCAGAGACACACAAAGGTGTTTAATATTATCCTAACCTCATGTAAAGGGTTTCTCTAATCAAAGGTTTCAACTTATTAAGACCTCAGAGCCTGGTTATGTGAAAAACTTATACACACTTTTTAATTTTATTTTATGGGTTGAGTCATCTATTTCTTCTCAACACCTGTCCTTTTAACCCTGGAAGAGGTGTGCTTTTAGGAAGACACTGACAAGATATTGCTGTTACACAGTCCTGTAACCAAAGATCAGGCTTGACAAAATTTGAATTACTCTATGTCAGTATTCTTTCTTGCTCCCTTACTCAAAAAATAAAATAAGTTGCAAGAGTTTTTAGGCATCACTGATATTTTAATCAACACACCAAATTCTACAAAGTATGTGGGATTTATGGTGCCATTTGGGTTTTTAGCTTATTTCTCCCCCAGGTGGACTGGGAGAATCAAAGGTATTGAATTATACAGATCATTAGCATGGGTTCATGTTCATAACTTTCTTGAGCCTCAGGGTTTTTCTTCCATTATTAAACTGGGGCATTCAGTTGGCAACATGAACTTACAGGTCACTGGAAAATTAGTTTAGGAGAATTATGTTTCTGAAAGTGAAGAGGGTATTGATTGTAATATTCAGTCCCTTAAAGAAATAGTTATCATCTGGAATGGTTAGAATATGCTTACTTTCTTTAATACAGTTCTTTTATTTTTATTTTTTTTTTAACCTGGTCAGATTGTATGAGGATTTTTAACACCTGAGTGGAAAAAGCAAATACCTCTGTATTCTCCAGTTTCATGTTCTTGGCATAAATTCACTAGTTGTTAGTTATTTGAGATTTCATTCATTGCTCTACTTACTGCTTTCAGTATTTAATTATTTTATTTATTTTTATTCATAGTAATTAAAAATAATTTGGCTTTGCTAAATATGTTTGCAATAACTTTCTGTGACTGTCAAACTCGGTATTATAAATTGCTTGTACCAGATGACTTATGTAAATCCCTAGTTGCTAAGTCTTTTATTTATATCTCTAAAATCTTCACTCAATCTAACTATAAGTTACCTTTTAGAGATGAAAGGATAGCTCAATATTCTTCTCAGTCTTTCTTCAGTTTATAAATGAAATTCGAGTTAAGTCTTTTCTCATTATCTTCTATATGTCAGCTGAGACTGTAGATTTTGCAATTAGTGATTGGATTAGTAGCTTTTTTGTTCTCCTTGTTTTCCCTTTTCACAGTAGCTTTATATTTGAAGCTGAACTAGCATTAGCCAAGGTATTCAATAACATTTGGTCATCACCAATATGAAGTGGATCTGAAACATATCTAGGAGGGTCAGTACTGCCCAAGCACTGCTGCACTAGGGCTGGGCTACTCTCCCAAGCTGCACTCCTGTTGCTTTAATGCTGGTTCATTTGCATCTCTTGGGCTTTGTCATCAACAGGTATACACAGTTGAAGAACATGGAATGGATATCCTTATGTGGTCTTCTAGCAGAAAAGAAGAAAACAAATGGATGTATGGAAGTGTAGTTCTCTCCAGTAACAGCCTTTTCAGAGTTGCCTTTGAAGCTGAAGTGGGGTGTAGTCAACCCACAGAATTTGCTCTTGATGATATTTCTTTCACTCCAGAATGCATTGATGGAGGTATGCTATTACACAAAGATATATCATACAGGTTCTCTTTTCAGAAGGCAAGGAAAATTTTGTATCTCAATGTATATCACGGTTACAAAATCTAACATATTTTTCTTTTTCTCATGGTTTATGGGAGAGTTTTCTATTTTAGTTAGAAGTTGAACAATTAAAGCAACTCAGAATATTCCTATTGAGTGTCTGAACCAGAGCTGAGGAGAATCTACTGCCATTCCACTATATTGGTTTTCTTCCATGTGAAAATAGTCAGAGAAGATATTAGTTTGGGATCAAAGAGTTTTATGAGTATCAAAGTAGCTCACAATTATTTTCAAAGAAAGTTGTTAGGTTTATCTTTGTTTTCTCCATAAAATACAAATGTGCACCACATTTCCCTCGCTAACACCTTCAAGTATTTACAATCTCACTTAGGCTACACAAGTATTTGACCTATGTAGAAAAAAGAACTGTAATGTCTTAAAATGCCCTGGTTTTTTTTGTGAGCAAAGAAGTGATTTACTCTGAAAATAAAATGTAGTGTACAATACCGTATCAGAAGAAAAAGAACATTATACATGAAAATTCTGATTGAAATATCAGCAGAACTTAAAGACTAAGGGACAGCTAGGAATTATTATTGTTAAATAAAGGTCAATATGAAGGTTATAAAAATCTTTGATAAACTTTCTTTCTATTAATACAGGTCTTGTTCTTCAGATAGGACAGCCTGTGTATGACCTAGTTGTCATGCAGTTCAAGAAACTTTTTCTTTTATTATTTTTATTGTGATAAGCACCTCTTGGAGGAATTAAACACATGCTGATTAAAGTTTCAAGTGAAATAATGTGTTCATGCAGGCGACATTTGTTCAGTCTCAAACTGAATAAGGGTTTTGTTTATTTTCTCTCAGTAGGCTCAGGCAAATAATACTTTGGAATGTAATTCAATGAGTTGCAGACTATGTGCATATTACATTAATCACCTTTTTTTAGCCATATCTTAAGAATTATGTAGGCAGTTTCATGAATAGTATAGCATAATAGGGCAATTTTCAAATAATATATTTTAGGTACCTGTAATTCTAAAATAAGCATAACTATAGAAATAAATTAATTTTTATAGAGCAACATTTTCTAATTACTTTATTTTTCTCCAGAGATTCTCCAGTTGTGGAATACTTGAATAATCAAACTTATACCACAATCTGTTGCTCTTACAAATGTGATATGTCATAACTTTGGCCTGAAGAAAATTTGTTGGAGTTATATTGGTTACTTAGAGTTTGTTGAATAAGTCAAAAACTCATGTCTTATCTAAATGCATACATTTCAACTTGATACATAATCTCCTCTCCAGACAAAAAAACTGCTGTTAAAGACTGGTTTCATACTCTCCTTGTAAGAGTCCTATAGTAATAATCCTTGCTGGCCTGATAGAGCTTGTGAAGAAGCATGAGAATTACATAAAATTCAAGTAATACAATAAACCACAGCAATTTAGGAAAAAAATAACCAACATCTGAATTTTTAATACTGTTCCTAACAAAGAGCTACTTAGGAGGAGGTGCTGTTTTGTATTAAGTGTTGTTGCTAGAGAGCTGCTTAAATATTCAGGTGGTAAAATTTGAAGATATTACTTCCAATAATATAAAAGCACTGTCCTGTAGATATTTGAGTGAGAATATTTTCCTGTAACAGAATCAGTGGGAAGGTTTACCTAATCCACTGTCAGTCCTGCTTTGATTGTTGCTCATTATGCTTATTCAAAGACCTAGCTCAAAGAAAAGTGTATTACCTGCAGTGCAGGTTTTGTGCAATATTCTTCCTTTCACAAGACACCTATACTACTGCAGATCTCTTTTTCCTCTCTCTGTATTATTATTTTTCAGCTTGCCCTTAATTACTTTGAGTTTCCAGAGGCAAAAATGTTCTACATGGAAGCAATCACAGTTTAGCTGGTTGGAAGCTCTAAGTAATAAAGCATTGCCAGCAGATCTAATTCAGCTGGGTTTTTTATGTTTGTAAGTAGTCAGCCCATGTTAGCTGTGACAGTTCCTAGATATCCAAGAATATTTCTGAACGTTTAAGCAAGGAGTTGTAAAGCTAGTGCTGGGTCAAGCTAGGCCTGCTGCAGAAGCAGCTTTCAGTCAATGCTGATGCACAGAAAGCTGTTGTTAGCACAGGATCTAGTTCAGAATTAGCTGCTAAATGAGATATATTCATACCACTCTTCAAGGTCCATGACTTTCTGCTGATGAAATTGTGTGAAGATCTTATTTTGCATCCTAGGGACCAAAGAATTTAATTGTTACTTAGTTGTAACTATAGTGTTCAAATTTATAAATAGCAGATTTAAAAAAAACCCATCATATTTTATTTCTATGTCTTAATTTTTCAATATAAAAGTTTAAAAAAATTTCTATTTCTAGTTTCAAATGAACCAAAAATTCCAAAGTATTTAATCATATTATGTATTCATTAATGTCTTTCTCATAGAATTTTCTATTTCAGGTGAAATAGGAGGCATTACAGAAATCCTAAAAATTATTGCTATATCTAATTTAAATCCTAGCATTAACCCAAAGATGCCTGATAAGCAAACTTTATTCTGCTTATGAAAATCAGAATACTGTATTTTGCCACTCATTCATTACTAGGGAAATAAGCCAGATGGACAAATTTGGCATAATTTAGGGTGTGGTAATAGTTAAATAGCACTTCTGCATATTCTCAAGAAACAAATAAATAGTAAATATAATTTGTGATGTCTTCCAGAGATCACCGAAGTAAAATATTTGTTCTTGTGGAGATGTACTGGAAGAAGGTAAATTTCAGTACAAAGCACTGAATGATGCTCCAGCTCTTTTACATAGTCAAGTTAACTGCTAAACCCTATTTAGCTGTAACTCCTTGGTAACTTATACCTCTAAATTTTACTGCTTTAACTAATTGCTTAAGTCATTTTGGTTTATTCAAAAAGAATAGTGTTGACACTTTAAAATAAGTATTTGTGATGCATCTTGGGTATAAAGACGAGTGCAAATATCATGTGGTGCCTGAGGCTCCAGAGTATTTGAGAAAACTGTGTTTGTTTTTCCACCATCAGTCATGCTCATCACCAGTTCAGTATTAATAATGCTTATTGAAATAATTAATTTGAATAAAATTAATCTGAATGTGCTTCTGTGTCTATTCTTCTACTTCACTTTTCCTTATCATTGTCTCCTTTTTAATTTCTGTTTTTAGTCTATGTTTGCTGAATAGTTTATTTTCCCTAGCTGCCCAACTCTATCTGTAGTATTGTTTTTCTTTTCTTCTTTTTTTTTTGTGAACCCTTTTTTATCAACTTTGATAATTTTATTTTAAAATCTATTTTTACTTCTGAGCTTTTTTATTTTTTTTTTTTCATCCCATCCCTTCTTTATAAAAGAATTTTCAAAAAATCTCTCTTTGGTCTATAAACTTAGCACATGAGAAACAACTGTCGCTGTTACAAATTTCCCACCACACCCCCCTGCAGCCTTCTTTCACCTGAAAGATTTGCCTCCAGTATAACCTGTTATTATGTAAGGATACATTGGAGATAAAAGGGCAGTTCAAATAGTGGAAAACATTCAGCAGAGACAGGCCATGTCATGTCTGACACTGTGTCATCTGCGGTGGAATTTTGTGAGTATAGAAAGTGCTATCTGCCACATGTGATGGGTTGGGGCTTTTTTCTGATGATGTCATAGCTCTTGACTTAACCACACAGGCTACCAACAAAAGGGTCAGATTTGCCTCCTAGGACCTGAAGTACAGTAAAATTTTCAGTGATTCTTGGCAGCTTTCACTTAGATGAAATATTTGCTTTGAAATGTCATAATTCTTCCAAGTCTCCCCATTGCTATGTAGGAAAGCACAAACTAAACCTTCTGTAAATGTTGTATATAATCCTTATACTGAGCAAGCTTTCAGTTGTGAAAAAACAAGTAGAAGAAACAAATCAGAGTCTGTGAATTAAAATACAGGTTTTAGCTTTACATTCAAGCCCATTAAAAATGTGTCCCAGTACCCTAAATGTTAATATCCTCCAAGAACTGAGTTTTCAATTTATTTGAACCATCATAAGACAGTTGTGAGATATAGCCACCCCATCCCTCTAGACCACATTTCCTAGTTTTCTGGAATAAATTATATTGCAAAAACTGTGTGACAAAGGGAATTATATGCAATCAAATTTAAGACAGATATACTCAGAATTTCTCATCGGCTACAGTAAGTAAGAAAAAAGTGCATCTAGAAATATAACCTGTCTCCAACAGTTCTGGATGTCAGATAAAGAGTACAAGAAAAGGGGAATTGTGCTTACTGTTTTATCCCAGTGCATTTCCCACTGGCAGCCATTTGTAATTCAGTCTTCCTGAGCCATATGTAGTCTCAGAATAATGATCCTCAAGTTATTTCTTTCCCTTTGAACTTATCTGTTCCCCTTTTAACATCAGGGAAATTTTTAATATTCAGAAATTTAATTATATGCTGCTGCTTGTATGAATCTAGGCTTATATTCATTAATAGAAAAGCTGTTTAGTGCTTTCTCATTTAGGCCCTGAAATGTATAAAATCTTTATTTAAACCTTGGTGATTCACTCTTTTGTGTGGTGGGTAGGATTTTCTTAAGACATCTCCATAAAGCAATTTCAAATCTCACAATGGATGTATGCTATGGACCCTATCCTGAAGTTCCTTCAGAGTAAAATAATTTGCATTGACTTCCAAACAACAGCAGAATATATGCAATATCATACCAAAAATTTATGAGAGGTGCAAGTTCAAGCATCAAGAAGAGAAGGTGGGTGTCCCAAGAGCCTTCCCATAGCTATAGACCATTCTCTTTGTTTATGGTAGTAGGAAATAAACATTATAATTGGCATCTAATTTGAACTCTGTTCATGACTGTTTATAATTTGAACATAGCAGAATGAAGTTATAATCTAATATTTTTCCATTGAACAACGTCGTAAAGAATAGTGACTCTGAAAACTTATTTCCATATAGCTAGGTAGTGGAAAGAAAGAAAGTGGTAAAATAAAAATCTATGAGATTGATCACCTGACAATGAGTCAAGGTTTTCAAAATGAGTATTAGTCTAAACCATTATAATTTTGGATGATATGTGGTATCTTGAAGGTATCTGATTTTCAGGAAAAAAAAAATGGGAGTAGCATTTCTTTAGAAGTAAATCCCCTTGTGATTTTAGATAAGAAACCACAGAGCAAAGGTATGTATGTGTGGAAATATTATTATCATAACATCTTGCCTAGTTATTATTTATTTGTTTCTCACAACATATATTCATAGTATCACAGAATATCCTGAGTAGGAAGGACCCACAAGGATTATCGGGTTGAATTCCTTGCAGCGCACAGAACCATCCCCAGGAGTCACACCATGTGCCTGACAGCATCGTCCAGACGCTCCTGAGCTCTGTCAGTGCCTGCCACCACTGCCCTGGGGAGCCTGTTCCAGTGCTCACCCACATAGTGAGGCTTTTCCCTCCCTATTTTATCTCTGCTTCATGAAACACACTCTTTGAATCCTGCTTGTTTATAAACCTCCCCTGCTTTTCCTGCCACTGATTTCCGTTTGCTTTAAAACAGGGTCTGTGTATTTATATGTAAAGACAATCTTTAACCACATTATTGAATACTATTTTTCTCAGAGCTCTCTTTTTCCAATACAGAGATGAGAGATAATTGAATATTTTTTGTTTTTCTGTGCTCATTATTCAGATATATCTTTGACAGCAGAATTTCTTATCTTTATGAAGAGCTTTTCTAAATAACATATAGCTATGGTGTCTGAATATTTGAAAAGTATTTGGTTACTACCTTCATAACTACTTCTTATTGCATAATGTTATCTACCTGAAAAATAAAAAGAGGATGGGATACAAAATACTCTGTAATTTTGAGTACTAGTTTGGAAATTTCCAAACCATTTTTGCTTCCAGACTCATAAAATAAAGAATCCTGAATTGACCAAAAAAACCAAAAAATTAATTGGCCAAAATGTTTTCCCTGGGCAGACCCTAAAATGGCAGAATAGCAAAAAGCTCTCTTGATTTAGGACAATTTAAAGAGGAGGAGACTCTAAAATTAGTTACATCCCCTTAGTCTTAACCAATCCCTTTCCACCAATAAGGAGCAAATGCTAAATGGTAAAAGGGAAAATCACCATTTACTAACAAGCTGAATAGCAAAAGGCAAAAAAAAAAAAAAAAAAAGGTAAATAACCACTAGATATAAATTGCTAAATCTCAGGAACCTCCCAGGAACAGAGAGACCCACAATGCCAGAAAAACCCTTCCCAAGGGTAATGAAAGAAAGAGGGAAAATGGCACCAGCTCTGTCCCCAAAATGGAGCTCCCCAGGTGACCCATGGTCTGGGTGGCAAAGGGAGAAATGATGGTGCACAAAAAGAGCCCTCGTGGGAAGGTGGCACTTACAGAGCTGCCCCAGAGGGAGATGAAGATGTGCCAGTGCGTGTAGGGTCAGCTCTGCCCCCCACCTCTTCCTCCTGCACTCACTGGGCTCTGCTGGTGTTGGTGCTCATGTGCCCCGAGCCACGGCTCTGCTGGGGGGTCCACTCTGTCGGTGCTGACACGGCGTGACCCAGCCCCATGGGACCACCTCAAGCTTCACTGCCTGTGGAATTTGCAAGATTCACTCTAAAGATGGTTTCTAATTGCAAAAATTGCAATTTTTCCAAGTTCCTGCAGTGGCAAGCCCAGAAACCCACCCAAAGTAACCCTTTAGAAAGGGCAGCATCTACCTTCAGCAAACTCTGCCAGGCAAAGAAGGGAGTCAGCTTGGGTGCCATGGCCTTCTGAAAGGACCAGCATGTGCCAGCTGCCCCACAATTCTGGTTCTGGATGTGCTGAGGTTTAAAGAGACAGTAAGAGAAAGATATTAAATGCAATGATATTGCAGATTACCCATGACCAAAGCATTACAGGCAAACTAGTCAAAAAATTAAACAGCTCAGAAGCCAACCATCTGCAGATAATTTCATATGGTCTCCAGCACTTTTAGTAGATCCCCTTTCATAACAAAAAAAAAAAAAAAAAAAAAAGACATTTTTATCTAATTAAGAGACAACAATCCAAAAGGTAGAGTGGGTGTGTGAGCTTTGTGCAAAAAACTAGCTGAGTGGTGCAAAGAGAATCTTGTTGAAGGGTGAACATGTCTGTGTGTCCATGTGCGTCCCACGTGTGTGAATCTGTGTGTCCATGTGTGCCCGTGCATGAAGAACCACAGACAGTTCTGCAGCAGAACAGGACTGACCTGACAAAACTTTAGATAGAGTCAATGATCTTTCTCTGAAAATCCCAGAGCCCAAGTGCTGGAAATACTGGAAGGGTTAACTGCCTGAGCTGCTGATACTACAGTGAACACTCTAGGGGAGACTTCTGATTTCTTTAAGTTGCAGAGCCAGGGGAATCTCTGTTAGCTTGTCTGCTCATTGCAGAGCCAGGAGAATCTCTGTTAGCTTGTCTGCTCATGCTTGCAGTGAAGCAGAAATCTCTCTCGCATTGAGTTTCTTTCTCAGGGAGAGAGAAAGAAGAAACTCGGGGAGTTTCTTTCCTTAAGGGCAGGAGATGAATCATGGGAGAAATGGTAGAAGAGGAAGAGGAAAGCAGGATGAGTAGTAATAGAGGACTGGGGATACCAGGGAAATTTGTGAATAAGTTCTGCAGTCAATTAGCTTTTCCCTGAAACCAATCACTATATGCTTATGATCTGAATTGCTTGGTAGAGATAGGGCATTTATGCATTTTTAAAGACTGAAAATTGTGATCCAAGTCAGAGTACTTTAGAGAGCTTCTTCAGCCTGTTCTTGCACCTTCCAGTGCACAGACGTAGGCCATGTCAAAAGCCAAAACTTTTTGTGGATTTCATAGAAAAAGAACTGGGAATAATTTTAGGATAAAGTAATTATACTATAGAAACTAGGATAATTATTGACAATTCCTGAATGCAATTACATTGTGTATGGTTAAATTAATAATTGTACTATCTTTGGTCAAAACATTCAGTTTCTCTCTGCATTCTTATAACTTGTCCAGAATACTGGAATCTTCTGAGGCAAGCTACATGCCTTTTGGGAAATTAAAATTCTTTGGATTTATTAATAGTGTATTAAAATAGTTTCATTAATATTGAACCTCCAAACCCCATCTGTTTACACCAAAAAACCTTCAACTCACACAGATGATATTTCTCCCTGCTAGGTTAATTCATAAAAATCAACATATTTCCTTGGAGGGATGGAGAGAAATAATATTTGGAATGAAATGGTTTCATGATACTATCTTAAAAAGCAGAAAATTCTCAGACACTTTCTTATGTAAAACCTGCTCATCTCCTCAATTAGAGTTAAGATTTCAGGTCGGATTTATCTCAGAATGTTTATCTTCATTTTGTTGAAGACTAAAGCTTCACAGCCTCTCCAATTTGTCATTGCTCCTAATAAATAAACAAAACAACAAATCCATCACATTAGCAGGCATAGCTAGCAATTCCCAGACTGTTCTTAGCAGAAATATGGCAAATATTGCCATGTTCCTGTCACAGGTGGTCAGTGTGTTCCAGCCAGAAGCAGTAGTTCTCTGAGTAAAGACTAAATCATAGCTTGACTTTACTGGCAATAAACCTGTCTGTCTTCCATTATGTTTGTATGTTAGCAAACTGTGATCATTTAAAATAAATTATGTGCAGACATATAAAAATCTGAAGTCAATGGGCAGTGTTCTGCTTTTTTAAAGTTCTGGTTTTGTCATGGGTTCTCTGGGATCCTTTCCAGCACCCTGCCCCATACCTCTGTCTTCTCATGAAGGGAAGAGACTTGAAGATTCAATTGCCCAGACTCAATTTCCCCCGTTTTTTTTTTTTCTTTTTTTTTTTTCCTTTTTACAAGCTTGGAAATGAGAACAGCAGGAGCTTTATTGTAATATATAAAAAGTCATGGAAAGATTGTTAAAGTATTTGAATAGTTTTAGTTTAATTAATTTTTGTAACAAGTTTGTTTCCTTGCAGCCGCCTTGAATGGGTTGATTTCATGCCCTGATCTGATGTTTACTGAACTGAAATTGAGGACCGACATCTATTTAAAATTAATTAATGCACTGGATTGGGCCCGTAACTAATTTGTACTCTTGTCTAATGAAATCTATTGGAGGGAGATATTTTTGACCTCTTTTTGCTATAGTTAATAGGTCCACAATTTTTATTACATTTACTAGGCAAATTACTTATGCAAATATAGCAGACAGGTTGTTAGTTTTTTAAGGGTCTGATGCAAGGCCCATTAAAATCAAGTTATCCCATTTACTTAAATGGGCTTTCGAGCAAGCTCTGATACAACTGAGGTAGTGCTGCCTGACAGCCTATGTGGTGACTTTATGTCATGCTCCCTGGTGTTTTGTCTAGTGCCAATGTCCACTAGTCTTAAGTAAAATTCACTGTTACAGGTGATACATGAATATAAATGGGAACCTACTCTGCACCAGAAATCTTGGTATTTGCAGAGGAAAGGCACAAAAGAGGAGAATAGCCTGGAGGTGTTGCTTCATTCAAATTAAGCATGTTTGTGTGTTACTTGCTGTGATAATGACTGTGTAATACAAACATTTATTTTCTATTAGCATTTGAGTAATAGCTGTTCTATGGTTTTCTGTGACTGAATCCCTGTGATTCGTTAGCAAAATATTTGCAGCGCCAACCTGTGAAGCTTCTTTACAGTCAGGAAATAGGATCATATGCTCCATGGATGACAAAGATGATAATACAGCAAAGCATAAGTGTATAGAAAATGCTCATCAGAAAACAGTAAGCCTTTAACAAATCCCTATCCCACAAATATATAATTGCATCCTTGACAATGAGCACTTATTGACTTAAGAGTTTTCATATTGTAAAGATCTTTTCTTCAAAATCATCAGCTTGTGAGCTCTACTTATTATAAACATGGTTTGATGGCTAGCACACTGCAATAAAAATTGATTTAAAAGCACCAATTTGATCTGAGAACAATAAAATACAGGTATATCCAGCTGTAGTTATTGCAATTCATGGAGCAGTGCATGCCAAATTTTATTTGCATTAAACACTGGTCTGATTTTTATGTATTTTATATCTACCTCAGCTACTTAACTTCTTTTAAAACAGTGGAGGTGCTTGTGAGTAGCACTTCTTCTCCATAGATAATAACTCAGCCAGAACAGCTGTGTGAGTAAGTTTCAAAAGACATAGGATCAAATTAAAATGTCACATTTTAGGACCTAATTAAAATGTCTTCTTTATTATATAGAAGTAGATGTTATATGCACATTTTTAAACCCTTCCTTTAATTTTGGTTATTTGCCATATGCAAGGTAAAAATAAGTGCAAAATGAAACACTGAGTGCAAAGTAAAATAAATAAGGACATGTACTCAGCTTTCTACTTAAAAAGTCATAATTTCTTTAGCTATAATGGAACATCAACAATTTGCTGCTGCTTTTCATGTGGATCCATATTCAGGTTCAGTGCTTTGCAGTACAGAGGTTATTTTTGCTGAAATTGTTTCTGTTTAGTTTGCTTTTCATCCATGTGCAAACACTGAATTCTTGAGGATTTTTAGTCCTGCTTTTCAGTGAGCATGCAGCCTGGATACAAAAAGCTAAAGCTTTTATAATGTTTTCCTTAGAACTCATCATTTTCAGTAGATTTATCTCCAAATCCTTAAACAGCTTCAAATAGATACTGCTTTTTTTAAAAAAAAAGTAACCTGTACAATGTCTCCTGCACTCCTGAATGTGGTCTGAAAATGAGTCACATGGCACTCAGGAGATGAGTGCTGCCTTGGGAACATCTTTTCTGCATTTGAGAAAAGGTGAGGGAAACATTTTCTTGGCATACCAGGCAATTGTTGAATCAAACAATATTAAGTGACAGAAAGGATGTGTGGGCCACAAATGGTACAATTTGCATTGAAAAGGCTTCACTTCAGGTTCTGCTGCTTAAATAACTTTCATATATATCTTTACAAGAGGAAAATATAAGGTTCATAGATATGCATAAGTTTAAAGTTAAGTTTTTATTGCTAAATTGTGAGAGTGCTCTGCTGTGCGAGTCAGCACATGGAGGGTGTTTCTGATGAATCTCTCATTAGTGCCAGCTCGTTTTTCACTGCAGACCACATTGTAGTGTTAACACCTTAGATAAATTCTTCAGAGTGGCAAGGAAACAGAATGGAAATTCCCACTTTTTAGAAGGAAACACGTCAGTAGCAGATACTGCCATGATGAACTTAAAATAAATAATTACATAGACTGTGATTTTGAATACATGTAATTAGTTTTGCATTGATGTTGTTTGAGATTTCTTTTCAGTTGGAATTAATTATTTTCTACATTTGCATATTCTTAATTAGCTTTTTTTAGTTGTTAGCTTTGTATAAATTAATTTTTTTTATAAATTTTCAAGTTTTTTCTAGGCACGTTTAATTTATAATGAAGAAAAGCATTTCTGAAGTACTTCATGTAAAGAAAAAGAGATTGAACTTGGGGGTAGAGTTTTGGCAGACCATGGCAATAACGACATCTTATAGAATGTCATCCAGAGCACAATTTTTCGATTGCATCTGAAACCAAACACGTGAACTAATGAACTAATTAATATATAACATGAGTTAATAAGCAAGGGACATTCCTATGTTCTTTGAAGTACATTCTCATCTCATGCACTTTTCTGATCTAAAAGGATTTTACTTATTTCAGGTATGACTTTGGATATTTTAATGTAGTGCAAGTATAAAACAGACCTCAATAAGACCCCTGGTTAACCTTACCCCTAACTCAGCCTGGACGTATCTTTGCTGCCCTTGGTGAATATTGCACATTCTAATATAATTCTTAAGCAAGTCATGAAGAACTTCATCCCACAAATTATTTTCTAACAACCAGAGGGAATAATAATAGAAAATAATAATAGAAAATAATTATAATAATAGAAAAATAATAATCCCCTTTCAAAAAAAGCATTAAAGTATTTCTCTAAATACTGAATTTAGCACAGAATGATTTACATGCATAAGTTCATTATATGATTGGGCTCATAAGGGTAAATTGATCAGGGTTACAAAAGCCTGAAAATAATTCAGCACTCAAGGCTAGATTCATAACAAGCAACACATTCAAGAAATATTGAGTTTAAGAGGGGATTACAGTTTACAGAACAAATTTGGGTAGAAGCATGTGAGTAAACACATAACGAACAGGAAATTAAACTGGGTCAGAAATGTTCACAAATGTATTATAAATGCAACATAAACAGGCCACCACAGGAAAGTCAAATATATTGTGTGGGGTTAATTTCCATAGTATCAGAACAAATACAGAAAAGCTAACACAGGACTATGCAAGGACAAAAGAATGTGCATAAGCAGAACTTACTGCAGTTTAAGTCATTTTCAGTGCATAAATGCCCCCTAGGCACTGCAAGGAAAGGGTCTGAAATAACAGAAAGAAAAAAAAAAGGTATTATCATACTTTTTAATTTTTTTCCCAGAGTAAGTGCAAACTAAATATAAAAAGTTTTTTTTGTTTTTTTTTTTTACTTCACTGCAAGATTTGGCAGCACTCTATCAATGGAAAGAAAAATATGGTCTCCAAATGACATTTCATCACTATCTTGGCAGAATCATGGCCTTATCTACAGTTTCTATATGACAAATCAAATTCAAACATCTTTATGGGCTACTATTATTATCTGGTAAAGTATAGGACCAAAGCAGAAAAAAATGGAAAATCTCTAATACCTTTAATTTGTACAAAATCACTCCACTATGTGATTTAAATGTCTATTACCAATATCTAAAACCAACTTCCACAGGCTTGTTAAAGTACCATAAATAGCTAACACATTTACAAAACATATATGAAACCATAGTCTTTTAAATCCTGTGTAAAAGTACACGTCTTTGAGGTATTCATGGCATAATTCTGAATACAAACAGGACAAAAGATCACTAGGTTATTATTTTCATGGAGTTAATATCCATTTTTGTTATTTTATGTTTACATTATATCCAGTGAATTAAATACATTTTTCTAGTAGAATGATTTCATTTAATAATATTAGGGACATGAAATAATATCAGGCATATTCTATTGTATGAAGTTTTTAAATTATGATTTTTTGGTATAAAGGCAAGATGAAAATCAAAAATTTCTAACCTATAGAAAGTCTATATTACACAGAACTTTGAGCTCTTTCTCCTTATATCTGCTTCACAAGCAGATGGTAAAATAATGCTAGTATTCTGTTTACCTGAATGCTTGAACTGTTCATTTATTTGTACAAAAAGCTATTGTTATTTATGATGGAGGTATCTTTGAAACTGAGCAGATTTTAACGAAGTCCTCATGCTGTAATACGCCAGTCTGGTATTGCAGAATACACAAACATGCTGATATGACCAGTGGATTAAAACTCATGAAATCATGCCAAAATTCGTGTACTCCCATATAGAGTGTCATGCCTTAATGCAGCAGTGACATTGGACATCTGAGGTCAGAGAACAGTGCTTGCACCATTTCAAAAGACATGATGAAGCCCACCCTCCCTTGTCTCCTCTGCCTCAGCCCAAGTCAACAGCAAAACTCCTCCTGTCTTTTACAGAGGAAGTGACATTGATTTGTCTTACCTTGTCTCCAACAATCATATTATACTTTTTACTCAGCTGCTGCAAATTGACCTAGAAAGATTAAATGTATGGAGCTAAATTCTGGAGATTTTTATCTTTTCCCTGCATGTATAAAAAGTACAGGCATCCATCACATTTCTTCCATGGGAGATGCTAATGTTATAAAGAACACAAAATTAGCACAGCCAGCTCCTTAGAAATCAGTTTCCATTAATAGATCTTATGCTTCTGCTAAAAAATTCAGTTGCAATGGTTTTCATAGGACAAGAGAAAGACTTAAGTATCTGGGACAATTTATTTATATACATGATCACAAAAACTTTCCCCAGTATTTTCTTCCAGCAATGCAAGTAAGCATGGAATATTGTATGTATTTATTTATCTATTTATTTTATTCATTTATTTTTTTGTCAGCTGTCTGAATTAGTTAAAGTTCAAAATTCTAAAACCACATTTTTCTTTACTTGTATCCTGGAAATCTACCTAGTATTTTTTTAATTTAATTCTCTATCACATCAAGTTGAAAAGCTGAAGAGTCAGAGTGTTAATAAATTAGATCAGTAAAATTTTTTATTATTACACTACGAAAATCTTTTTCTTATTTTAACGTCAAAATGTAACTTGAGGCTTATTTTAAGGCTTTCCAGATAGTGGGTGAGAGACTAGATTTATTAATATGTTGGTATTAACCTTTCCATGTGTACATGGCAAAAGAAGTGATAGAATGACAAACTTGAGTATTAGAAGTAAAGTGATGCAACAACAGCTATGGAGTTAACATGAGACAAAATGTTTGTTTTTAATCCTGTGTTTTGCACTTTGCAGCTTTGTTTTTATGAAAGTTGTGTTTGTTTTTTTTTTTTTAAAGAGTTGAGTAGCTAAAATCAGCTGCATTCCCAGCAGTTCTTATGTCTGTCTCAAAGGCTGTATGAATGACTACTGAAAGAATAGAATCCCTAAACTTTCCTTTTCTTTTTGTAGGATCAGCTGATGCACACCCTCCCGCGTGCCCTGGTGACGAGTTCACGTGTGCGTATGTGCAGCAGTGTTTGTCCCTGGCTGCACGGTGTGATGGCGTTGGAGATTGCATGGATGGAAGTGATGAAATGAACTGTCCCGTGGACATGCCCACCACGTCTCCAGGCTCCTGCAAGGGCACAGAGTTCCTGTGTCCTTCCCAAGGCTGTATCCTGTCCCTCCTGCAGTGCGATGGCGTGCCTGACTGCCTCTTCAGTGAAGATGAAGTTGGCTGCCGTAAGTTACTTTGATGGTGGTAGTAATGGCAATGTCAACTTACCTGCCTAAGGGGTGTTTTAGGAAAGAAAAAAAGCAACATAGTGAAATTCTGTATAAAATTCATCATTCCCTAGTCAAAAAACCCCTATTTGTGTCACATATAATGTGACATATAATGCATTAATTGCAGAGAAGTTTCACATTGCTAAATAATTTTGCTTATGCATTTAATTTCCTGGCTATCATTTGGCAAATGTTTTTAAAAATTGCAATTGTGTTTCTTTAAATATTTACAAGCATTTCCACATTTTTTCCTTAAATCAGTCAGCTGCATTTGTATTGCGTCTGTAACCTCTGATTCTGATGTGACAGAAAGATAAGCTTCTGCAGTTCTGTAATTCACTAACATTTAAGGCAGTCCTGACCTTTCAAGGATTTTGAAATCAAGTCTGTTCATGAAGTAGCAGCAATCTCTGCCCCAAGCAAGGAAAAGGGCTCACAAACAAAACACGAGGTCAATAGGCTTTGAAATGTAACTGCAATGAGATGCCATGGAGAAACATCTGAAACAGATAGACACAAAAGTGAGTGTCTGCCCATTTAAAAATATTTCATTATTAACAGATGAACTGAGGCCAAATGTTTCATTCCATGAATCTCAAAATAATTAGCTACATAGGAAAAAAAAAGAAAAAGAGCCTTTTTTCATATAAACACTTTTCTTCCTAAACCTGTCATGCTGTAAAATTTTTGCAACATTTTTCTCATCCTTATCAGAATGAAAAAAATATGGTAAAAAAATCACTTTCCAATAGACTAGAAATTAATGTTCTTTAATATTCTCTAACAAAATTACTAAACATGGATACAGGCTGCACATGCCATTTACTTTAGTAAATTAATCTACCTAACTGGCATGGCAGAGTGTCTGTGTAAGTTGTTTGCTTAGAAGTGAACTCTGTGGTTTTGTTGGCAGAAGACGTGATTTTGGAGATAACTTTTATATTAAATGTACATACCCTGAAGACATGTAGAAATTTTGCATGTTCCTTTCTTCAAATAAACCTCTCATGGTTAATCTTCATTTGACCTTGTTCCCTCCTCCATCTGTCCTCTGATAGAGACATTTAGGCTGTGTTCTATTCCATGTACATCCCAACTCCACACCACAGAAACTGATGTGGAAACTCAAAATCTGAACACCAAAATTTTTCCATGATTTTCTGTATTACCCAAACAACTGAGATATTGCTTTGTTTTGTTTATTTAACTGCTTTGGCTTCTATACAAAACCCAGGGATTAAGAAGAAATTAAATCCTGGTCTATTCAGAGAACAGATATTCTCCATAGATATTTTACAACTTTGGGGTTCTCTGTCTGAAGGAAACTTAGTCGTCTGTACTTCATTGTTACTCCAAAATTCAGTTTATAGTATATAAACATATAATCACTGATAGTATAAGGTAGAAATACAGAAGCAGTAATTCTTGTTTCTTCTCTGAGGAAGTAACTTCAGAGAAGCAAAGCAAAGCAGGGAAGAAGGCAAAGCCAAAAGAAAGTGATTCATTCTAGATTGGAATGAAATCAGTGGAAAGCCGATTACTGTCACAGCTAGTGCTGAGATCCAACTGCATATGCCATGAGAGCACAGCATTTAATCTTTAGATTCCTACTTTTAACAGGTGAAAAGCCATAGAAGTTTGTCAACTGGGGAAGGTCAAAAAGAAAAAGTTAATATCTTGGTTATTTTATTATTTTATTGAAATTTATGCATGATCTATAAAATTGATTGTTGTGTAGTAACTCTAAGCTATGTGTGCTCTAAAAATAGAACAGATTGAAAGTGGGGGGTTTATTTTTTTAGATTAATTTTTTTTTTCTTGGTGCAGATCAAATCTACCTGCTCATTTTAGAAGACTTCAGTTTAGGAAATACTGACACTTTCTGTTTTGTGTCCCATAGCAATGTTATTCATTTAAGTGTAAAACACTGAACACTATTAAAGTGTAGAACAAAAATTTTTTGGGTTGTGAATTAGGAATTCATCAGGGAAAGTTTTCTTTCGGAATAAAGACCAGCTTTCAAAATGCATCTTGCAGAAATGAAGGATAAAAAAAACCCCAACCAACCAAAAAAAAAAAAAAATTGGTCAAGTCCTTACTGAAAACACAGTTTCTAGCATAGAAATGCTTTTTTCACAACTTAGAGATTTATGTGGACAGAATTTCCTGCCCATTTCACATAGCAGCGAGGTTGTACAATATTATGCTTATACTGTTTTGTACCTATTAATGTAGTGAATTTTATAACTTGTTGCATTTAACAAGAAAATTCTTTAGTTGTTTTCCAGTTATAGGTGGAAAATCTACTTGGCTGCCTCTCTTCTTACTGTCAATTTTAGTGATGAGTATATTACCTCACCTATTTCATCTTTTATTTGCCTGATTGCAATAGTAAGGGTGCAAAACAAACATATTAAAACCAGCGGGATGTATACATTAGTTTCCATAGACTAACATACTTTTCCACTTGCATCATCTGATTGAAGTGCTAATAGCAATGAATAAGAAGTAATTTCTCAGAGTTCTGTACTGCACCAAAATATATCTCTTGTAGTCCTGGTAAGTTTTAAATATCTATGAAATATTAAAGATTTTATACTTTCAAACAGGCTTTGGTATCATTATCCCTCTACTGCTTTAATTTGCACCTGGAAAATTAAATATAGATGGAAATTGGATATTTTTATTTTCATATCATCACTGGTTTTGATGCCTCCATGTGGTCTTAATGTTCTCTGCCTCAGCACCAATAACTTGGTGTCATTGTCCTTAACTGCAAAATTTTCAGCCATTAGATCCATTGCAATGATTTTTCCCTCTGTAATGTGTTGAAATAATGTGTAAAAAAACTGATTCCATCATTTTGAAACTAGCTGTTGAATGAGAGTTGATTATGTTTTGTGATATCTTTTTTCTGGGTTTCCTTTGGGATTTCGTGGTATACATTCTCAACATTGTAAGTTAATATTCACTCTTTCACAAATATTACATGGGAAAATTTGGTTTCTGTACCATCTGTCTTCTGTATTTGTTTACTTATTTAGCATCTCAGCAGTAAAGCTGTATGTCTTTGTAGATGAAAGCTTATAGAGCTCACACAGATGCAAGTTTATATCCTAGAGTAGGTATCAAGTTTTCTGCTAGTTTTTGAACAGTGAGAAAAAAAAATACAGCTGATGATAACAAGCATGTTATTTTTCATTTCAGCCGTTAAAGATTGTTCCAATGGTTCTTTGTTATGTCCTTCAAGTAATCAATGTATACCACTCTCCCAGCGTTGTGATGGAATTGCAGACTGCATTGATTCCAGCCTTGATGAGTCCAGCTGTTCAGGTACTTAGTTTTACATTAAAATATCATTTGAAACAAAGAAAGTATAGTTATTTCCTTCTGAATCTTTTGGCAGTCCTCAAACTTGACTGACATTCCTCTGCTAAAACTTTGTCACATTATTTTAGACATGGATTTTCCTGACGAAAGTGTGACACAGATAAAAGTGACAAATAGATGAAGAAGAATAATATGCTTAACATCTCAACATCTTCATGAGAGGTTTTCTTAACGTAAAAATGCATTGTTCAAAAAAACCCCAACCCTTTGTAGTATAGACTTCCCTTGATTTTATCCCCTTGAGTTAAACAAAATTGTTCAGTAAAAGGCTTGCTCATTCATGGTTTTGTTTTTTTTCCCCAAGTGTATTACAAATCCAATAAAATAAATACTAGAATATAAATACTGGTTAGACAATAAACTAAACAGCATTTGTTCTAGCACAGTGCATTTGACACAATATTTAGGTTTGATTTTCAGTAGTTAAATGGTGGAGAAAAATAAGTACAAGACAATAATACACATTCAATGTGATTTAGATTTTTAATTTTAAAATCTAGCAAATACATATATTATGGTCATATAAATAATTAAATCTAGATTCAAAATGTCCCATTCAGTGACAGAAAGATACTACAGCTCTTTCCCAAGACCAATGTAAAGTCTTGACAGTACTCTGCCAGCTTTGCTGAAGTTTCATTTTCTGAGAATTTATCTCTCTCTTTTCATATTTTTATGGGTTATGTGATAAAATTCACAACATATATGCATTGAAATTATATAATTCTTTATAATATATTAAATGCCTATTCACAAACTGAAAGTTTTATAAACACTTATTGATAGGAGGAATCCACAAGTTTCTTTGGGAGTGAAATTTGACCACAGATACTGTGTTTGTTATCTCTCATAGCATCATGAAATGGTTTGGGTTGGAAGGGACCTTAATGATCACAGAGTTGCAATGCCCCTGACTTGAGCAGGGACACCTTCACATGCCCAGGTTGCTCATGTGAGAGAAGGAATCATACTTCAATATTAAAAAATACCACTTCTATCATGATAAGAGAATTCATACTTGGTAAATTTGAATTCTAGAAATTATTTTAAATTAAAAGGAATTTATTCAGAAATTAGTTCAATATGGAAGAATATAGAACAAGAACTAGTAGACATGCATAACAGTAATTTGCAAATGTTCCACTGTTTTTTCAGTAAGCAGACCTTTTAAGCAGTTAAAATTTAATCCTGAAACTGGACGTGGCCACACTGAAGAGCACCATTATATGCTGTCATTAACAGTTTCATTTTGTGTGCATCCAAAACTCTTTAGGTCTAATTTTATATTACAAGCTCTTTTCCTACTAAAGAAGATCGAGTGGATTTTTTTTCAATTTTGAGTTTTTTCTTGACAAAGCAATGTAAAACTATTCTTCAGTAAAACTAAGTGTGATGATGTGGAAATTTGTGTTAAGAGACATCAAGAGTTTTTAAGAGAATACCACTAAGTACTTAAACACCTTTTGTCTTTTAAAGCCTGATTTCCCTTGTTCTTACGAGAATATGATTCTAAGTGTTAAAATTCTGAATATCTTTAATAAAAGGGTTGGACACAAAGGAGTGTCTGTTCACCAGCCCTGTATAAAAGCTATTAATAATAACATAGTGTTAGGTACTATTTAAATATTAGTTCAATTCTTTTGAGTCTAATTTTATATATTCCTGTTGTTTGAAAATCAAGTAAGTGGCAAAAATGCCATTTATGGAGTCAGATGAAAATCTCATTTGAGAAAAATTTGTAACCTGTTCAAGTGCAGCATCAGGATTTCAATAAGCTCAAGTGCACTCCATTGCTTGTAATATTCTTATGATATCGCACTTGTATCACAAGCTCCAGTCTAAACAAAAGAAGTTTTGGAAGTTCTAAGCACTCAAAAGGACAGGTGTGAATATATTGCCGTTTTTAAAATCAGTTCATGATAAATGTAATAAAAAAGAGGAGGAATTCAAAAGTTTTACCTTTATGTTTGCAGCTTGTCCTGAAGAATACTGCAAAAATGGAGGAAAATGCATCATCAAAGATGACATTCCATTATGCCAGTAAGTTTCATTGACAATTGACTTGTGCTTGAGATTGGAAAAAGCTTCTGTTGAAACAGGTTATTTGCTCCCCAGGGATTGAAATTATTTTCAGTAGAAGTGTATTTTAAAAAGTCTATGTATGTATACACTATTTTTATTTACATTTAGTGAGTTAATCTACATTTCAAAAAGAATGTTATTTATCAATATATAATTTTCTGTAACTTTCATGTGTCAGTACATTAGACAACCTGTTGGCCTGACACCCTAAGTTTTCTGTCTCATGTTTCACATCACCATTTCAAAACACATTTCTGTGCCTTATGTGCAGCAGGGTGTTGTATTCCTCAGATGAGATTTTACAGCAGGCCACATACTCATCTTTATCATCCTTTTAGGTGTTTGGAAAAAGAAAGGGTTTTTTCACTTATCCCCCCACAAAAATGGGATTAAAAAATATTCTTGTATTTTTTTTTTCTGGAAAAATTCTCTGATAAAAAAAATGACATATGCAATTCTGATGTGGAATATATGAGCCATTAGAAAGAGTCTCAGGCTATCTGAAGCGACTAATTTACACAAGATATCATTCTGTTTCCCTTTGGTTAATTAAAGGAGACTTTCTAAATGCAAAGAAAGTGATGGTATGTGTTATTATGCTTTTGTCCTTCACATGCTTCAGTGGAGCTTGCCAGTTTGCCAAATTACTAAAGAACTGTTTTATCACAGTAGCTTTCTTAGTCAAGATTAGATGCTGAGGTTCGTCTCCTAGTTGCTAGGAAATGCACATTAGTAAGCCTGCTTTGTCTTTCAAGATGGGTTTATCGTTTATTGACTGAAGAAATGTAATATATAAAACTCTTAGAAAATATAGGGACATTCATATAGGATATTTCAATGTGGGTCTCAGAAAACACTGTTAATTACCTGCAGATTTCCCCAAAAAATATCCACTGTAATAGAACAGAGAATGGTCTCTTGCCAGAGAATGGCAAGAATCTTGGTATTTCATAAAAAGGTGGCTGCTTCAAAATTTCTTTGACCATGTAAAGTGAGAAAGGGGACAAAAGAGCACAGGGAAATATTGCAGAATGAAAAGTTAGCAGAAAGTAAAGGGATTTACAATAGGAGGTTTGCAATTTGTAGATTAAATCATTGATCAAAAATAAAATTGCTTGTAGGGACAAAGCTCTGGGGGAGCAATTGAGATTTTAAGTATACAGGAGACTTATGAGAATTGAACTTCTGTTCATACTTGCAAGAGAAAGTAACCCAAACTAGCAAATCTATTTTATCCACAGAAATGGAAGACATCTGGAATTAAAATAGTAAATTAAACTAGTAAATAGGGTACTTTCCTTCAGCATTCAGTATGAAACATATTTAATTCTGATGTCATGCAAAGGCAATCAGGGCAAAGACACAGAAACAAAAATTCCTTAACTGGTGGGTTAACATAACTTCAAGAGCTGTACATGCTTGTCTTGGGGACATTGGTCATCTCTACTTAGGAATGCCATATCAACAGTGCATGTTGCAATAAGCTTTCTGAAAACTGCCTTTAGGGGAAGTGGCTGGAGAACAACAAACAGAGAAGAAAAGAGATAGCCAGATCAACAGTCTGGTATCAGTACCATTCAAGGCTTTATAATATTTTTAAGGAATTAATTATACAAATAATAACAGGAGAGTTAACCATTACTAATATAAACTTCTGCATTACTTCTTGAAATTCCACATCAAGACCATAAAAAGACCAAAAAAAACCCAAACATATACCTGAAATAATGAAAAAATTTAGAAATACGTCTATTTTCAGTACCCATGGGAGAAATAAATTAAAAAAGAAAACAAACAAGAACAACAAAAAAAAAAGAAACAGCCCCCAAACAATAGCAAAAAACCAAAAACAAACAACCCCCAAAAAACCTCCAAACCAACAGAAAAAAGAGGAAATTTTCATGAAAAAAACATTTAGGTTTTTTTTTTTATTTTTGCCTTTTAGTTCTCTCATCCTACTCTAAATTAACTGAAAAATAAGTGATAAATTTAGCTAGAAATATCTTCCTCTCTTGAGAGCAACTGTTCTTCAAGACTGCAGGACATCTCAGGAGAAAAAGCAGAATGTGCAAGAGTGCAGGAAGTTTGTTGCACAGCAAGGAGACTCCTGAAAAGAGCAGAGTACAGATACTGCCCTGCCACAGAAGTGACAATCTTCCTAGATAGCCAGAGGTAATTGTGTGGGGATCAAAGTGCTCTTAGAAGTCACTGGGTTTGACTAATGCTATTCAGTGACACAGCAGCAAAGGAGAACATTTGTTAACATATCCTTTCCTTACTATTTTCTGTGGGAAAATAGATTCTGATCTTCCCCCATGTGAGATGACTGTGCTCTAATTTCTAGTTTCTATAAAACAAAACCTGAGTCTGGAGCTTAAAACTTATTTTGGCCTCCCTGAGAATGTTGGTTTAACAAAAATAATAGACTGGACAGGTCTCAAAGCTTCATTTGTTCCATCATGTTCCTATAAGAGCTGAAACTGCTGCTCATTTTAGGTTAGTCTGAGGTACACTGATAGAAAAGAATAGCGTTTCCAGAAAATATTTCTGCTGGTGATAACAGCTGAGTTTTTCTGTGGTTTTAATGCTGTAGGGTTAAGTAGTTAACTGTATAGGCTTCTTCCAGTTAAGCATGGGAAAAGTGAATTTGCAGTAGCTGTTTAGGCAAAAGAAAGCATTTGAACTATTTGAAGAGACTGAAAGTAGGTAGTAAATTTTATACATTTAGTACTTCTAAAGTTCCTTTGATGCTGTATGTTTTTACATGTGTGAACTAGTATAGCTTAGATATACATACAGTTAATACTTAGGGCATCACCCTGTCTTTACAAAATTATGAATCTAAGAGGGATCAGTAGCAGGGGAAGGTGAGCTCTGATATCCCTCTGTGAAGAGATATCTGTAGACCTGGTGGAAATGAAAGCAGCAGATGCAAGTCTAGATAAAATTTCAGTATTTATTGGAATGGGTAAGTAAGTTGATGCATCAGGTTGCTGTAATTTTTTGTTCAAGCTACTGAAAACAGCTTCTCTAGGCTGGTGCATAATGACTGCAATACCATCAGTGAGATGTTGCCAGTATTTGCCAGTGAAGAGTGCCCAGTATTTCAGAATGAGATTACTGGTTGGTGTTCTGGTGGTTGTTCTCAGTGAGAGTATGAGAGTAAATGCAGGGCAGTGGTGCTTGGTGGCTGATGGTTATATTCCCACTTGAACAAAACAACTTGATGGCTGTCCTGGTCCTGCTTGATATTTGAATTTTTGAGTTAGCTTTGAAAGTCGCTTGCATTTGTTTCTGCTATTTGGTCAGGAGAATAATTAGGGTGCATATCAAATACTTTTATCTTGTACTTTCTATTTCAAGAATATTTTCTTTGTCTGCAGGACTAGATGGAGCTTTAATCTGAAATTCTATGGCCACTCTCATTTGACAAAATGTGACTCCTATTTGTCCTGACTGAGGTCTCTTCTGTAGTCAATGTGCAGCCAAGTGGCTGGTGCTGGCAATCAGGGACTGTGGTTGCACCAGGAAATCATGATAATTTGAGCAATAATAACTAGAATTTCTGCAATTTTGATCCTTCGATTTCAAAATCATCTCTTTGATTATATGTATGCTTTCCCCAACTGTTTGTCCAGTGTTTCTTTGTGTTTGTTTAATTTTTGCTTTAAAGTGAGACCACAGACTCCTGGAAACATAGGAGAGGAGTAAAGGAGAACAAGCAAGCTGGGAAAACTGTGGTTCTAACACACTAAACTAGAAGGATGAGGCTTCAAAGACTGTATTATTGTTGAAAGAAAAACAAACAAACAAAAAAAAAACAAACAAAAACCACTGAGAACAGAAGAAAAAAAACCCAAAACAATAAACCAGACTCTTCATACATACTTTTCATTCTCATCCAACTGCACAAGTGTAATACTAAAGAAGCATATTCAAAATGTACTAAGCTTCACATATAATAAATATTAAATTATCATCAAATCATCAAATGGTTTGGGTTGGAAGGAACCTGTGAAATTCATCTAGTCCAACCCCTCTGCAATGGGGGGGTTTCATCTTCAATTAGATCAGGTTGCTCAGGACTGTGAATCTATCACATCTCTGGGCAACATATTTCAGCATTTCACAAAATTAGTTGTAAAACATGTCTTTCTTATATCTAGTCTGAATCTCCCCTTCTTTGCTTTAAAACCAGTACTCTTGGCCCTTTTTCTGCAGGCCCTACTGAAAATAGAATTGTTTAGGTTGGAAAGGACATAATACAATGCTTGACTTTCCCTTTGTTTTATACAAATATTTTCAACATAATATACCAAATTTCAGAGCAGTTTTACTGACTAGTACTAAAGAACATAGTGAGAGCACTTTTATTATTGTCTTAATAGTAAGAAGGTTCTATCTTTTAGCAAAAAAAAAAAGTAATTGCATTCACTTAATTAAACAATCATATTACACATTAGAAATAAATCTTCATTAAACAGTTTTTAAATTCACTGAATATGTAACTTTTAGCTAGCTGAGCTGTGAAGATTGAAATTGCAAGTAGTCATTATAAATAGATAATTAAATATTGTTGTCTCTGTAGTTGTGTATTTATATGCTGATTTGGCCCAAAATACAGAAACTGTATTATTTTGTTTCTTTATTTTTCGTGATAACACTAAAGATTACTTTCTCTTTCATTTTTTTAGAAAAACAATTGGTTTTACAGGGTAATCATTCATTCAGAGAAGTGGAATTCTTGCCTATTCTTTTTAGAAAAGCCACAGGTTAACTGGTCCTCTATTTTTTACTTCTTTCCTTCTCATTTTTACAATGAGCTTATTATTGTAATACAAATAATCTGTTTTAAATTGTAAACAGAGTATTTTATCATGAGTGGTACAACAGCAAACAATATTTCACAAAATTTAAAGAAAAAAGGGTGGGGTCTTTTTGTAGTTGAGACATTTTTTTTTTCCAGAATCTGGTTTTGTTTTCAAAATACTAGCTTCTAGTAAGCATGATAAATTTTTGAGGAGCCCTGCAAGTGGCATGCAGCATCACATAATGTCTTGTTAGACTGATACCTTTTCCAGTTCAGTATCATATATGGCAAAGGAGGTAAATCCTACCTCCTCACTGGACAATGTTGTTCAGTGAGGAACACTGAAAGGGTTCTTCTTGGGGTTTTTCCTAAACCTGTTTGACTTTGGATCTACTCTTATTTCTGTGTTACTGGATTTTTGATGCTACTGTTGATGGTGGTAGTTATCTTTAAAAACTAAAAGTGGGAGGATTGTTTTAGTATCCCACAGGTTGTCATGAAAATGGAGTGACAGTACTGCTCCAGCCTAAACTTGGAAGCATCTGGAATGTGATTTGACGGAAATACAAAATCTAAACACTGACAAGATGGAAACACCAATTCATAAGTATAGAGAGTTTATAAAAAGAGAAGAAAGCAGTTTCCATTTCACCTACATTTTCTCCTGCTCCTCTCAGAAATCCCCACCTCAGAGGGAGGATTGCTGACATAGCAGCTGCTGATTCACTGCAGATTATTAATGGCTCAAACAAAGCAAATTGGTACTGATTTAACTTCTTCCTTAAGAATTTTCATTTGGATTTACTGAACAAGTAGGACATGGGTAAATTGATAGTGCCATAATGAACGTATACACCTACTAAGGAAAGTTGTAGTCATGAAAATCAATTGTACATAGAGAAGCAATGAAATAAGGATGCAACCACAAATAAAAACAAAAGCCATGATGAGTAGTCAGAAATATAAAACATTGAAAACAAATGTCATGCTAAGATTTGGATTTTGGGAAGCAAAGACATATCCACAAACATACATAGCTAGTAAAGAGAAGGGGATTTTTTGGTTTTTTTTCATATCTTTCATTTACCCAAGTCTCATTTGAAAAGTGATGTTAGTGCAAATTAAATAGCAAATTCAGGTTACCCAAGTTGCGTAAAATTAAGAACAGGAAGACAAGTTAATACTTCTATTCTCCAGAACAAATTAGACACAGTTTTTCATGAAAGAAAATATACAATATATTGATGGAAATACATTTTAAATATTTACTTATAGAAAGCTCTTTCCTAAAGTTTCTATTTATTATATTATTTTTTGTTCAGTCTTGATCCTTTCTTATTTGGAAATGTCTCATGAAATCAAAATGCTCAATTATGCAACAATACTCTTTAGGTTTTCATGTTTCTGATTTCATAACCTTTTCCAAAGGAAAATCCTGTAGGGATTATGGTGCAATGTGACAGAAACTTAGATTCAAAAATCTTAGCATTTAGTCTATTTTGCAATAGTTGGGATGAAACAGCTTTTGCTTCTCTTGCTGATTGCCTGCTCACAGGATGTTCAGGGTTCATTTCAAAAAACAAACAGAAAAGGAAAATCTTCTGAATCCTTCATATGTCAGGATTCAGGAAATAATGTTCCTCCATTTAGAAGCACGTATGTGTAATTTGTTTAATAAATTGGGATTTTTTTTTTTCATTTAGATTTTCCCCACTTGTTCCAAGTGATTTCAAAGTAAATACATTTGGCCAAATTAGTTTTACCTAGTGAGAAACTTGCCATTGAGCAATTATCATTGTCATACACTGACTATCTTTTATATTTAGAAGCAGTTTGCTTCAAGTTTTGCTCTTCTTCTTCCTCTTTAGATAATAACATGGTCCTGAGGTCAGCTCTTTATCACACTGAAGACAGCTGCTTCATGCATTTGCAACTTCTAGAAATGAGGAAAAAGAACCCTGACATTTATCTTAGTCAAACCTAATTGAATACACAGGGCAGTTTGCCACCTTCTGCAGTGAGGCAGGGATATGCTATGAAGTTCTCTTGTGAGTGGTCTGAATCAGCTGATTGCTGAATACAATGATCTCAGAAAGAATCAGTCTTCTTCTGCCTTTTTGTTACAGAATTAAAACAAGATTGTCTCTTTGTAACTGCTAAAGTTTGACTTCACATAATTGAAAGCCAGATGTTAGAGTCAATTAAATAAATACAACTGACTAGACACAAAGCCTGGTCTCACAACACATTTCTGATCATGTTTTTTTAGAAATCTCTAGCACTCGATTCAAATGTAAATCAGACTTTCTCATTTAACATCTAGGTTTTGTTTTTCAGGGTTTTTTTTGTTTGTTTGTTTGTTTGGGTTTTTTTTAATCAGAGAAACAAATTTCAAGATATCTTTAAAACTGGGAACAAACTAAGTAGCTTATAGTCTTTCTCTGTTTATCCTGAGGTGTAATATTACTGTGACAAATGGAAGTTTTGCTTGAATGACCCATTGATAGAATCGGAAGAGCACTCACAGTGGAACTGTTTATTTTAAATATAGCCCAATGGTCATTCTGGAAAACAAACTGTGAACTATGTATTTTCAAATTGCCTCTTCATGATATGTGTGCTGAGTGGGAAGATTTTTATCTGTAAAGAAAATCAACAAGGAATTTCTGGGACAATTTTAAGTTGAAGAACTTGATCAACACTTTGTACAACCTTTTCTTGCAAAATTTTGGAGCTGAAAGGTGATAACACAGCTTTGGGAATAAAAGTAGCTGCATGTTTTATTATAAGAGGTAATTTTCCTGCATTATCAATGCCATTGCAACTCTCAAAACCAGAGAGAGAATTTTATTTAGTGTCTGAACAGAATATTTGATGTTTCAATTTGAAGATACTATAATCTTATTGAGAAGGGCATAATTTAGTGGCTACAGTGAAAATTACTTGGACATATAATAATGATTAAGCAAAAAAAAAAATCTTATCAGCTGGATCAGCAATGCTTAAGTTGCTGAAAGCATTCAACTTCTCTGATAAATATCTTATGTTTCTCTTTTAATTTTCAATTCATTATTTTAAATGAAATGAGGAAATTTTCCTCACACAATGAGGAAACTACAAGGTGTAGGAAACCACAGCTGAATTTTTATTATTACTAAGTTCAATTGACCTTTACCTCAGAACGACTTGTACACAAAACTCTAGACTTTATTACATCTAAAACTTAGGAGATAGGTTTGTCCTCAGTATGGAATAGCTCAGGATGTGGGAAGTGTAGGAGAGGATGCATTTTGAGTAATGAGAGATTTTTATATAAGAGAATGTTAATTAATGTTGGATATGGGATGTTTGCCAAAATATGGAGGGTCCCCTGAAGAGTTACTCCTACTAATACCAGATGCTCAAGAGTAGGAAACATGGGTACAAACCTTTAAATCAAAACATTTTTTGTTCTATTTTGTTCAAAACAGGAAAGAATAGCAGTAAAATAATAAATACTTCTCAAAAGAGAGAAAAAATGTAACAATTTTGGAAGTATAAACAAGGATTGCAAAGATTCTTGTGCTACAGCCACTCCACATTCATGCAGCTGTCTTTTATCCACAGAAATTTAAAAACATCTGGGTATATGTATTCATAGGCGCATAAATCACTCTAAATTTTTGGATTATATTAAGTCAAACAATAAGTTAGAAGTCTGGGTTCAGTAACAGTCTTTTTCCACATTCAGTCTTCTAGATTTAAGTGAAAGTAAGAAGCAGTAGTTGGAATTCCAACCAGTACTTTCACTCCTTAAGATCACACTTGCATGTCTGCATATCAGAATTTGCTGTCTAGAATGACAATCAGCTCAGCATTAGAGTCCTCTCTGTAGGAGGCACCTGGTTGGGTACACCTAATACCATACAGAATGTGCCATAAGAGCTGCAAGGGAGACTTTTGGAAAACACAGATATCATGAAGCATGTTGACAAGAATTTTGAAGTGTGACTAAAATGTTTACTCTGATACAGACAGGTCTGGGCTGAGGATGTCAGGAAGCATGGGAATGGTGGAGGTCTGTATTTGAGGATCTGTGCTATGCTGCAAATCATATGGAAAAGACATCTTGTATTCTGTACCATCCACGTCCTGACATTTGGCCTACTCAGTCTGACCCACTAGACACTGGTGTCACAATGTCATCAAGCTATCTTGCACATTTGTAATTTTCCCTTTTGTTCAGTCAGTGAGAATTTAAGTCTCTGAGAATTATACCTTTTGTGCTGTTGCTAGGCGGCTAAGGGATTTCCTAAAAGCAGCAAATTCTACTAAATTAAGGACTTTTGAACTTTTCTTGCCAGCTTTTGCAGTGTTGACAGATCTGGAAAGCTCCATGCACTTTAATTTTAAACACATACAAACACTGAGGATTTTTCTCAGTGCTTGGAAGGAGCTTTTCATGTTTGCTATTGCTCCAATCAGCTACTAGGCTACATCTCTAAGTGGGAAGCAGTAACTATGTGCTTTTTCCACACAGACACTTGTATGTCCTTTGGTGAAAAAGTACACATACCTTTAAGCAAAAACAATTTTGTTTGGTGTGAAAGTCATATTTGCAGTGTACAGAAATATTTTTCATTTAAAATATGTATTGGATTGTAAGACATAAATTGACTTTGAAATGTCGTCTGGAGTATATCAAAGTGATGTGGCCCATGCAAGATCCCTATGGATCTCAACACCAGAGTTACTGCAAGAATAAATGTCTATGGTGGGTTGATCCTGGCTGAATGCCAGATGCCCACCAAGGCCACTCTATCACTCCCTTCCTCAGTTGGACAGGGGAGGAAAAATATAATGAGAAGTTTTTGCTTTGAGATAAGGACCAGGAGAGGTCACTGAGCAATTACCATCCCAGGCAAACCAGACTTGATTTAGGATATTATTTTAATTTATTACAAATCAAATCTGAGTAAGGCAATGAGAAATAAAAGCTAGATTTTAAAATGCCTACGCACCACCCCTCCTTTATTCCCAGACTCAACTTGACTCCATGATAACTAGGTTAACTCTGCAATAGGACAAGAGAACATAGTCTTGTGATGTTCTAGGGGTGCTTTAAGCTGGACATTAGGAAGAAATTCTTCACAGAGGGGGTGATTAGATAATGCAATGGCCTGCCCAGGGAAGTGGTGGAGTCAATGCCCCTCCATATGTTTAAGGAAACACTGAATGTGGCACTTACGACATGGTCTAGTTGAAATGGTGGTGTTGGGTTATAGGTCAGGGTTGATGATATCAGAGGTATTTTCTGACCTAATGGATATTGTGATTCCTCGTTCTCTCTGCCTCCTCCCCTCTGGCAGAGCAGGAGGATGAGGAATGAGGGTTGCAGCAAGTTCATCACAGGGGTAGCCACCATCCCTGATGTGCTCAACCTTGGCCAGTGCCAGTTCCGTCTTGCAGGCAGATGGCATTGGCCCCATTGAACATGGGAGAAGCTTCTGGCAGCTTTTCACAGAAGCCACCCCTGTAGCCCCATTCAGCAGATACCAAAACCCTGCCATGCAAACCCAGTGAAGCATCAATCATCAAGCTAGGCTTCAGAATTCAGTAAACTGCAGGAGGCTGAGCTTTTGTTTGTTTGATTTTATGATGTAGATGAGAAAGGTTTTGATTTAAATGGACTGTGTATTGACAACAGTTTGTATTACCAGATTTTGGGAGCTGGGAGGGGGTTACAGGTGGGGCTTTTGTGGAAAGCTTATTCCCCCATGTCTGACAGAGCCAATGCCAGCCAGCTCCAAGACAGACCCACCACTGGCCAAGGCTGAGCCAACCAGAGAAGGGGGTAACACCTCTGTGATAACATATTTAAGAGGAATAAAAAAGTTGTTGCACAGATGTAATTGCACAAAGAGAAGAGAGGAGTGAGAATATGTCCGAGCAACAATTCTACATACACCCAGGTCAGTGGAGAAGGAAGGGCAGGAGGTGCTCCACACACCAGAGCTAAGATTCCCCTGCAGCCCATGCTGCGGACTGTGGTGAGGCAGCTGTGCCCCTGCAGCCCATGGAGATCCATGGGGATGCAGAGATCCACCTTCAGTCCATGGAGGAAACCCACAACAGAGCAGATGGAAGCCTGAAAGAAGGCTGTGACCCCATGAGTAGTCTACACTGGAGCAGGCTCCTGGTAGGGACCTGTGGACCCATGGAAAGAGGAGCCCATGCTGGAGCAGCTTTTCTGGCAGGACTTGTGATCCCATAGGGGACCCACTCTGGGGCAGTCTGTTCTTGAAGGACTGCATCCTGTAGAAAGGGACCCATGTTGGAGCAGTTCCCAAAGAATTGTAGTGCCTGGGAATCCAGGCTGGAGAAGGCTGTGGAAAATTGTCTCCAATGGGAGGGACCCCTTAGAAGAAGGGGTCCTCTCCCTGAGCAAAGTCAGAAACAACCTGTGATGAATAATGTGGTAATTCCCCATCTCCTTGCACCACTGGAAGGGGAGGAGAAAGAGCCCAGCAAGGAGGGTGGAGTCTGGGAAAGCTGTTTTTAAGATTTATGTCCTATGGTCCTGCTCTAACTTTGATTGGTAATAAATTCAACTAATTTCCCCAAGACAAGTGTGTTTTGCCCTTGAAGCCAACTGGTGAGTGATCTCTCCCTGCTCCTATCTCAGTTTCGAACCTTTTTGTTATATTTTCTGTCCCCTGCCCAGTTGTGGAGGGGAGTGATAGAGTGGCTATGGTGTGTACCTGGAATCCAGCCAGAGTCAACCCACCACAAATTATTTCCCTGAGGATGAGAAAACTAACTGACCACGATGCTTGATATTTTATTTGTAGTATGTGTGTTTTTGTACTAGCAGACATGGATAACAAATTATCATATGGCTTCCTAACTACGCTGAACTAAACTGTGCCTTATCTCACCCCCTGGGCAGCCACATGAAAGCCAAAACCATGATCATTCTCTCTGTGATCAGAGAGAAGGAATTGTCATCAAGCCCAAAGTGTCTTCTCCATTTTTAGCTTCAGTTCTGTACATAGCCAGGGTACCTTGGCAGCCATATAAATTCCTTGGATAGAGGAATATAAACACATGCATTGCACCTAGCCTAACCTCAACAAGTGCCTTTGTTGGAAAATAAAACAATGTTGGAGCCTACAATATATGACAATGGCTTCTTTAATGTAACTACTAGGTGAGATTATACAGTAAGGTTTGTCTAAATTCTAACATTAAATGTGTTTGAGCTCTGGGTCATTAACTTACTATATTAGAAATTTATTTTTATTGCTTCATGAGTTTCTTGTTTCCACGTAGAGCTTTCCAATTTCTTACTTCAATCCTTTTGCCATTCTTCCTTATTAACTATTGCAATTCCCACTGATTAAATGCCTGCATAACCGAGTTTGGTGGCAAAAATTGTGCAAATAAAAGAAAATTATTCCTTAGGGTTGTAAAATGAAGCTAACAAGTTGACTACCTACAAAATGGAGCCTATGATATGCATTTCCACGCATGCTTGAGTTTCTTATGCAAGCAACTGATAGTGCAGTTTTGCATGACTAGGAGCTGAACAAAACATTTTTAAAGTAGTGTTACATAGAGCCGGATATCCCAATGCTTGCTTTTCACAGAGCAAAATTCCAGTTAAAAATAGTTATTTCTCCTCTGGTGGCTTCATTTTCAGATTTTAGGTACTATTTTGCAATAAACTTTTATATTTTAAAATATGGTAGATTTATATTGTCGTCCAACAAAAAAAAATTAAATTTAACAGTCAGGAGTTATGAACAGACGTCAACGGATGGGAAAAAAGGTTTTTATTTGCCTTGCTTTTCTTTATTCTTTATTTTTTGCCAATCAATATTTTATTAATGTGAACTTTTTAGGGATTTAGGAAAATGGAAGAAACATCTCCTAAAACTTGTTTATATTTTAGTATGTGGAAATACAAAATGTTTACATAGTCATAGAAATTCACAAATATTATTTTCCTGCTACTCTGGCTTTTAGAATTTAAGGTGAGATGATTTGGCAGAATACATGTTAAGAGACTACACAGTAGCTACCTGTTGTTACAGTTCTAGTGTTTTACTAGGTGTCATCAAATTTTTCTTCATTTATAAACTTCCCACATTATATCAGTCAAGTCACTTTCTTTGTTGCTAAAAAGATCAGCACAAAACCTCACATACTGAGAGTGACGTACTTAATGCATGTAGCTGAGAACTTTTTTTCTTACACATCAAAATATAGTAGGGGAAAGCTAAAAATGAACATATAGCTATATAGTCAATATCATTGGCTTTATATATACATATATATATATATATATATAAAATACTTCTACAGCTATCTTTCTAAAACTTTCTGTCCTTAATTTTTTTTTCTGTATGCTGTTACTACAGACATAAGGATACAAGTTTCTGTAACCCCAGGTGTTGGTTGATACTCTGATTATTTTGTTCTGACCTACAAAAATCATACTGCCACAGAACTGTGCACACCTCAATTCAAGATGGGACCATACAACACAACCGTGCATTTAAATATAGCATAGAAGTTGGTATGTTACCAAATGATCTTTCTTAACTTTTTAAAAATATATATTTGTTTATATTTTCATCCAAACATATCAGAGAGTAAGGCCAAACTAAGATTTTAGTAAGTGTCAGAACAAGACCACAACAATGGACCTTACAGTACTTTATTTCTCTCTGTAAATGTTTTATATGAAAGAACCATTGTGTATTTGAAAGATGGTGAAACATTAATCATCCTTCTCTGTGCAATCTTATACCTGCTAGAAGGTTGATGTCACTTGAATTTCAGTCTTGTGAAAAAGTCTTCCAGACCCTGAACTAATCTACATTTCTACACTCTGAACTTCCAATGGTACAAGTTGCATTTGTACCTTACACATTCTTTCCTAATTTTAAATGCATTCTTACCCATCACATCTCACTAGATTTTTTTTTTGCCCAAATTGTCATTACCATGCATCACAGTTAATGCAGCATTGATCCTCCTTGCTTGGATGACTAAAAAGTTTTTTAGGCCAATAGTCTTCAAAAGTAGCTGCAGAGAGGATTTTTTTTTTTTTTTGTCTCTTCTCACTCATTATTTCATCAAATGTCAAATATTGAGCCTGCTTTCCTTGCCTTCATAATTTATTCCAACTCCATATACAATTTCTGATTTAGCAAGTATAGTTTGAATAGGTTTCAGTACTGGTTGCTCAAACATAGAGTATAACTTGCCCCTACCTAGTGCAGAACAACAGCAATAGATTGTCTGTGTTTCAATTTGTCAAAGTGTAGAGTACAATCAGAAAAAAACCTGCTTTTACAAACTGAACAGAAAATAGTTTTCTCTTTCAAAAGAACTTCATTCCTAATATTCATGAAACAAGGATGGAGCACAGGAAGGAATTAGGCATATGATTTCCTCATAAATCCAGAGAATTAAAGCACAGGACAAAAATCTTGGGTTTGACATTTGAGCAGCTTTCAGAACTGTTTTCTTCAGTCTCTACCCTTGTTTTTTAATTACTTACTCTGTTCCAGTAGTATGAAGTCCTCACAGCTGATACTGGCATGCAAAAATGGAACAAATGGTTTGGTAAACGTTCAAGATTATCTGAATATATGTTCTTACATCCATGAAGAATGCACAAGAAGTCATAAAAAATGTACAGCAGTCAAATGTACAGCTAATTTGTTAAGGCAGGCTAGAACTGCAAGATTCAAAGCTGAATTGATATTTCAGAAGTACACATGTGCTGCAGTATTAATCAAAATTGAGCTTTCCCCTTTTTAGGCTGGCTTAAGAAAGTACTTTATAGTTCACAAGGTCTTTGGGGAAAAAAAGAAAACAAACAAACAATCAAACAAAAACACAATTAAAAAACTCAACCAAAACTTTAGTTAATATCATGGGCTAAACTTATTCATTTATGCCTTCTTTTTTCTTGGAACTGGGAAAAGAACAATTTGCATTTAATTTAGATTATATTAAGGATATTTTTTAAGAGACAGGCAGATTTTGCCCTGGTTCTATAAATTCTAATTTGTTTAGATGTTGCTAAATATTGCATGATGAAATCAAAGTTCAGTTAGAAGGTTGATCGCTTTTTCTCCTTTCATCTTTCCTTCTCAGGGACATATTAATGAAAATGAGAGTAGAATCACAGAGCCATAGAAAGGTTAAGCCTGAAAACGTCCTCCAAGGTCATTGAGTCCCACCATTAACTCAGTGTTTCTGTTCGACCATGTCCCTAGATGCCACATCCACATGTTTTTTTTTAACATTTCTAGAAATTGTGGCATCACTACTTTCTTGGGCAACCTGTTCCAGTGCCTGACCACCCTGCAGTGAGAAATGTTTTCCTAATATCCACTCTAAACCTCCTCTGCTGCAATTGAGGCCATGTCATCTTGTTCTGTCACTTTTTACCTGGGAGGAGAGCCCAACCCTCACCTGGCTATGATCTCCTTTCAGGCAAGTTGCAGAGAGTGATAAGTTCTCCCCTGGGCCTCCTTTTCTCCAGGCTGAACACACCCAACTCCCTCAGTCTCTCCTCATCTGAGATTCCTGCTGCAGATCTTTCAAGAGATTCATTGCCCTTCTCTGGACTTGCTCCAGCACTTTAATGTCTTTATCAGTGTAATTATAGTGTTATTCTTGCTCATAATGTTATTCTTGCTTTAACTGTCAAGGTAAGGAATTTTTTTTTTTTTAACTAGAATAAAAGCATTTTAAATTTTTCTGGTGAAAAGCAGAAATTTTATAAAATGTTCTGAAAAATACCATCTAGTCAGAAAAGTATCTACATAATTATTTTTGACAGAAAATATCCCATCTGACCAAGCTAAAAGTTCTGGAATATTTAGAAAAGAAAAATACTTGTATTTATTCTTAGTCTGTTTCTTTCCATACAAGCCTGGGCTATCACTGTATAAACACATCAGGGACATGTATGTGCTACATGATGAAGGGGAGAGGTTCTGAGGAGATGGAGTAATTTTTCAGAATATGAATAAACAATTTTTCACCTTCTGAATGTAGTCCTTGATACAAAGTATTTCCATGCAATATCCCATAACAGTCTCCCTTCTAATGCTACCAAAATACATAAGGTGTCAGAAGACTTTTGTCCGTGGCTCATGTCATGGTGCAGTGTAGTGGGTGGACCCTGGCTGGATGCCAGGTGCCCACCAAAGCCACTCTATCACTCTCCTTCTCAGCTGGACAGGGGAGAGAAAATGCAATGAAGGGCTCATGGGTTGAGATGAGGACAGGGAGACATCACTCACCAATTACCATCACAGGCAAAACAGACCTTGACTTTGAGAAAATCCCTGATGGGCTCAGCCTTGGCCAGCAGCAGGTCCTGTCCTGGAGCCAGCTGGCATTTTCTCTGTCGGACACAGGGGAAGCTTCTGGCAGCTTCTCACCGTAGCCACCCCTGTAGCCTCCCCACTCCCAAAACATTGCCACATAAAACCAAACCACATAGCATTAGTGAAACAGGAAGCACAGAGAAACTGTAAACCACATTTTTATAGGAGTTTAAAAAATTATTGAAGCTAAGTATTCAGAGCAGTGCCAAGTGTGTGCATTCCTTATGACCAATTTCACTCTTCTGCAAGAAAGAACCCACATGGAAATATTTTTTTGCTGTTGTTATTTTTAGGGCAGTTCAAGCAGCAATTTCAGACACAGATTTATGAAGCCTGGCAGTCCTGAGAATAATCGTTCAAGTCTGGAATTGAGGATTTCTGAGCTTAGGATGTGCAGCTTCCCTAAAGTCTTCCAAAGCATAAAAGCAATTTTAAAACATATATTCCACCTACTTTCAAGAGGCTTTTTGATGAAAGATCATTTAAATATTAATAAAGTTCACCCCTGTCATCAGTAACAAGCTTATAATAGTTCTAGCTCTCCTCCAGAACTTTTAATGTGCTTATTTCAAGCTCTTAATGAGAGGGACTCTATATTTTTGTTTGCCTTGATGAAATCAGACCCATACATAATAACAAACACAGGAACTGCAGTAGTAAATTTTAAGTACCTAAATGGATGTTAAGTTTCTACATACTTAGAGATTTCTGATTCTCAATTTTTGGGAAAAAAATATTTTGTATTACTGTGAAAACATAATACATTCTTTGCAGAACACTTGGACATTCCTGTGTACTTAGATTTAAAAAATGGAAATCAAATTAATTATCAGTACACTTTTTTGTTATTTATTTTTTAATGTTACTAAAGCTCCTGGAAGCTCCTGCTGTAGAATAAGGCATTGATAAATGGTATATAATAGTTTGATTAATAGATTCATTCCGAAGGACTTTTTTTTGTGAAGTACTTTAATTTCTGTGTAGACTCTAGTTAAGAATATTCAGTAAATATAATTTTAAGTAATGTACTAAAGCAAAACTGGGATGATTTATTCGTCCTTGAATCAGTACTCAACTGTCAATGAGGCTTTTACTTTTTTGCTCAGAGTTTCCCATTGTATATGCAGGAAAAAATCAGGTATCTTAAACAGTAATCATTATCTTTCTGTCTTTAATTTCTACTAACTTCTTTTATGTAAATGCTGGTTTATGTGTTCATTTCTGCTTCCTTAGAGATGGCTGTGAACTAAATTCCTTGTAGGACAATATCAGTGATATTAATAGAAATACTATATCTTGATCTAGGAGAGACTTTACATATCTGTTATCAATGAATGTATCAAAATTCATGTTTATTTCCCAAAGAAAAAGGTAAGTTAGGAATTTATGTAGATAGAATAGCTCTCTAAACAGTTCCAATCTTTCCAAATAATCACACTAAGCTTTCAGCCAGTTCAGGCAAACCACAATTATATGCAGATCATAAGGTATGGAAGGATTATTTTCCTTTCCATCCACATTCACTTTGAAACCCTGTGTTTATAAAATGTCATGAGAAAAACACGGCATTTACTGACCTTCCTTATGATTAGCTAAGCTAGAGTTTAGGGGCAAGAGAATGACTTTCTTCCACTGCATTGTTACCACAAAATAAGTACATCTGCTGTAACTTTAAAAGTGTGGATCCAGTAATGCTTTCCTAACCACTGCAGATATGGCACACAGGACATTTCTCCAATTCTTGGCTCTGGATTCCCAGTGAAGTCACCACCCACAAAGTATTGTCTGTGCAAGTCAGACTTTGGCAGCAGGCTCAAGAGCAAAGGCTCAGACCCAAACCATAAGAGATATGTCAGCAAACAGTTTAACTTCCTTTTTGCTGTGTGGGTGACCAGAGCAACAGGAAGGCTGCTTTTATTGAATCCTCATGGCAAGTAAATTCTCATAGTCTCTTTCTTGAGGACAAAATAAAAGAGTTGGAACGGAACTGCTTAGAGACAAGCGCAGGAAAAAATAATTAACCTCAAAGATAAATAAAATCACATAAAAGTTTATTCACAAGACCACCAAGTGCATGAACACCAAGTGTGGATCTCAAGTTAACCCTTAAACCTCCTAGAAAAGAATGATAATTTGAGGTACTAGCAAAATTCCAGTGGTGAAATGAAAAAAACCAACACTCAGTTCTCAGTTTATAAAACTGAGAGGATTCTTCAGTTTGAACTGATGTTCATACAGGTTCTACAATATGTATATGCCTACAACAAATCCTGTTACCACTCTTGCCAATATGTTGGCTCCACAGGCTTTTTATTTTTCCATACATTCATAAACACTAAAAGAAGTTTATAGTATTAAGTAACACGTCAACAATAAAAGAACCAGTTCTTTACTGATATAAATATTCTTCTCTCCTCTTCTCTCCATCTGTAAATGTAAAGTGAAAAAGCCACTCAGCCTTACACCAATGTTGACTTCATAAATTAGGCAGCTTTTTTTCTCATGTCTTAACAAAAGTAAATACTTTGAAATAGAAGGGTTTTCAGTTGGTTTGTATTAGGCTTGAAGAGTTTTTAATAATATCCTGGATGTATTTTTCCTTTTACTTTTGAATTTGTTTCTAAACAGTCTTTCAGAGAGTTAGACATTTATTGACCCGTATAAACTACAACATTTGACCTTGGCTTTTTCGAGCTCTGATTTGAAGTTTGTGACAAAGCCCAGTCCTTCCAGTATATGTTCTGTATTTGATTGGAAGTTGAATGTTCAAAGAATCATTTCTATAATCTTTATGACAGGATTTCACATATATAAAATTCTTGGGATTTTCTTGTGACCCTTAACATAGTTGATTTGGTTTTATTCTTTGTTATAATCTTGTTTTGCCGTAGCTTTAATATGTTGATATTTAGGGTCCTTCAGATCCAGTATGATGCTTTTTTTTTTTTTTTTTTTTTTTAGTAATACAAGCCAAGTCTCTATTATGTGAAACCAGTGATATGGATGGATGTTCTTTTTCTTGTGTATTTAGAACAACTCATTAGTTTGGCTTCTGGCTGGTAAATTGGCCTTTCTTCCTCACTTTTTTTCTTCATAAGATCTGTGGAAATAACCTACAAACTAGTCATCTGGTATTTATCTTCTGTCCTAAATATAAAATATTAAGGAAAATATTTTTCTTGAAATTACAATTGAAATCAAGTTAAGAGGCTCAGAAAATATTATAATCTGTAAACTCTTATGGATGAATGACACTTTTACTCTTCCATCTTCAGAAATCCTAACTGCTCCAATGTCTGGGATTATATACCTATCTAATTGTTGGCCTTCAAAGTAATCTTGGAATATAAAATAGGATTATAAAGTTTTCTTTTGCTCCTGGATATTTGAGAAAAAGAACATGAATTTAATTCCTTATAATGAAAGTCTGCCATAGCTAAATGCTTAAAGCAGAAAATCTATATATCCATAAAATATTACAAATATATATATATGTAAATCAAACTTTGAGAATTGCTGTACAGCATCCCAAAAGGTACTTTAAGTACTGTCACTTAAAAATCTTACTGATTATAAGCAGGTGAAAAACAAATAATTATATTTTGTTTGTTTTAATGCATTTGATATTAGAGTTCAGTCTTTGGCTTTCTATTCCACCAAAGGATTTTAGAGTTTATTAAAAAGCCAGGGGAGCTGGGAAGTGGGTATATATGCTTGAGACCTGAGCCAACGTTTGTTCTCTGAACCATTTCAAATAGCTTTTACTCTGAAATGGAAATTATTCACTGTCCTTCAAGTCAATTAATTTAACATTTCATGAGGTCAGCCTGAGCATAGAGCTGAGTTTTCTGTACTCATTTGGCTCTGTTAAGCTCAGGAGAAGGATATGCAAAGATCAGGCAGTGTAGCAGAGAAATCTCTCTGGTGGTGATATGTAGATGCTCTTCTAAACTGATGGAACTGAGTGATTTTTAAAACATATCTAAGACCTTGTGCCAGAGTAATAGAGAAAAGACTCTCAATCCAGTACAAGAAATATGACCCTGATTATGTGAATGATTGTGATTAGGTTTATTGCTAATACAGTCTTTAAATTCTGCCACTGCAGTATATAACATAAGCAAGTCTAAAGGCTTAGAATGTAATGAGGTTCACCTAGAAACAGACAGGTTTCAGTCTATGGCCTTGAAGCATGCACAGTTAAAAGGCAACAAAGCCCCTGTGTAGTTTCTTTAGAATTTAATCTCTGTATTTGACTGGATCTTAGTGCTTGCCCTCATGTGTTCCCGAGTGAGTCCCTGCTGCCATGGGGATCCACCTGGAAGATGCCTAAGACCTCATGAGACCCATTGGCCCAGCCTCCAGCAGCATTTTGTACACTTGCAGGTGGCTTGCACCAAAGCCAACCACAATCATCGCAGCTTTCCCACTCTGGAATCATTCATTGTGCAAACATCCAGACAGTTCTCCTGAAAAACCCACCTGGTGTTCTTACCTTGGGGAAAATCACATTGTCCATTAGAGACATGAGGGGGAGAGAGGGCAAAGGCCTGACTACAGACCAAATTATCTCTCCTCACTGCCACATTTGAAATAATCAAGGGATGTGTTTAGTTAATAATGGAAATAGGACAATACCAATCATAGATATGGAGAAGAGCTAAAAATTAAGTTGAAGGTAGCACATTAATGACAGTAACATGACAGGCGTGTAAATACTTATATTATTTAGTCCCAGTATTGTTCCTTACTGTGTAAGAGCCAAGAGAAGAAAATAGATATTGTTTTTCCTTTCAGTTTCCTCTCAGGTGGGCCTGACTACAAGATTTTTGGCAACAAATTTTCAGGGAAGGGAGAGAGGGCAAGAGAGGAGGGAGGAGATGAAGGAAAGAAGCCACAGTGTATGCTGTCATCTGGCTACACTAAAGCATGTTTATTCATCAAGATTTCCTCTTGTGCCATTCATCAATACACAGTTCTGGAACAGTGCTGCTCTCTGGAAGTAACTGCTGAGCCTTCCCTTAGTGTATTCAGATGTAATGGCTTATGAGAAAAAATATGTCAGTTTGGAACACAGAAGTCTTAGTAGACATAGGTCACAATTGCAAACAGAACAGAAAAATTCTGTAATTTTTAAATTTCTTTTTATCCTTATATGCTAAGGAAACATAAGTAGTACAACTACTGCTATTCTATTTGTCACACCATGATTCTTTCCACCTAAATCCATATTTAGCTGGTCTGTCAAATTTTACCAGTCTTGATGAGAGAGATATGTCCACAATGTGATATCCCTAGAACTCTTTTTCAAAAAATATTTTCTAAAGAATTACCTGAAAACTTATTTTTTTGGTCCTCTGCTGTCTTAGAGGCAAAATAGCAGCATGAGCCTCAGTAGTTATGTATGCAGTTTGCCCTGCGTGTATTTGCCAACACACACCTCATGCCATAATGCTAAGCCTTGTCAATGTGCTCATGTGAGAGCATTGAGAGTACTGTAGAGATCTTGAAGAAATAGGCTAAAAGTGGAAGAAATACTAAGGATTACATGAGAAAAGTAATTTCATTGAGAGTTTGAATGGGTGGGAGCACATTAAAAACTAGGCATTCTTAAATCCAGTGCCGGCAAAATATATATATTTTTTTACATTTGCTGATAATCACAATATGCAATAAAATATTTAAAGATATTAAAATCTTAAATAAAGATATAATTTAGAATATAATGAAAATGCAGGTGTTTATCACTTGTGCTGTGTATTCAAAAAGTATTTTAAAAAGTCACAAACATTAGCTCACAAACAAAGTCCATCATGAAGGATGTTCTCCTCTGCTTTTTACCTTTTTAGACGAGCAGAGGCAGGCTCAGATTCCTGCTCCTTCATAGCAGCTGCATGTCTCCTCTTGTATTTGTGCACGGGAAAATGCCTGCAGACACAGCTGCTACCTTAGCCAATCATTTGTACTGGATGTTTACCATATTGTCACACCCTAAAGATGGAAATCCGTAAAGCAAATTTCACAGTTCTGTGGCTGGGAAGGTCACAATATATTATGACCTACCCTGAGGTTAAATTCAGGCTAATATATATTTTTTGTTCTCTTAAAAATATAGTTGTGTTATTTTTTCATCCTGTAAGGTGTTGCAAAATGCTCTATCTTAAAAGTGGGCATGCCCAGGCTAAACACAAAAAGGCTTTTAAAGTAAAAGCCAGTTTTTACTGGAATCTGAATTAGATCGCTGTTTAAACTGAGAAAGCTCAGTGTGACTAGGGACAATAAAGCAGAAATAAGAGCATTTACTCAGAGCCATCCCCTTGCCTGCTTATCCTCACAGATGTGTTGTCACTTCCCTGTTTGTTGCAGTTAACTCGGACATTTTCTGAGTAACAGCAAGTTCTGCTTCTTCTCCTTCTGTTCCAAAGAAACATCCCCTTGGCTCTCTCCTTGGCTCATCCTCTTGCCTCTCTCCTCTCCTTACTGTTGTTTCCCAGCCTTTTTAGGTTAACCATAGGCCAGCAACTTTCCAGTGTCTCCCTGGACTGCCCAGTGTGATTTCATCTGCAGTCTCTGCTCTTCTCTCCTTCTCTCTTCTGTTCAGCAGTTTCCCAGGAAAAAAAAAAAAAACAGCCTCCTTCCTCCATCATAGGGTTCAACCAAAGCTATCACACTAATTAAGTCAATTCAACATAAAGCTGAAACTTAATATGCATATTTACATTTGGAAACAAAGAGGCTGCAGAATTTCAATATGAAAATAATGCACTGACTGTCCTGGATAAAATGGAAAAATGGACAAAAAAATAAGCCTCGCATTATCCTATCAGTATTTCACAGCTCTCTACATGTACCTGGTGCCCACAACATATCTTCTGGGCTTTAGTAGGCTGGGTCCAGGTGTAGTTCTGACGGTGAGTTGTCATTAATACCAAAATATAGCCAAAAAAGTTATGCTTTACAAGTTTCAGAGAGAGAAAACAGGTACAGTAGACTACTGAACTCTAACATTTTTACTATTTCTGAATACAAAAAACAGACAGAAAAAGATGGACAGGAAACTTCAGTGACAGAACTAGAAACTGCAAAGTAGCAGGTCACCAAAAAATTCACAAAAAGAAGGATAAACTTTGGGTTATTCTTCTTTCTATATTAACAGTGCCATCGAAACTGCTGCAAAAAAAATCTTCTAGTAAAAATCAAAAATAGCAAAAGAAATTGAAAAGATCAGTGTCTAATCTTACTCAAAAGATAGTAAACTAACATATGCATAGAAGTTCAATCTTCTTTTTCACATTAGAGAGTTGATTACCTCAGGTTATATTTGAGGACATACACATAACATATAATAATAATATATTATTAATTAATTTACTCTAAAAGAAAAAAAGGACTTGATGCCCATCAGTATGATACATTCCTTATTCTCATTCTTTGACGGTATTTGTGAAAGTAAGTTATCTTGTCATGGTTTTCAGCTATTTGATATGGAAGACTAAAGGCAGGGCATTGTACCAGCTTTGTAACAGACTTTTTAAAGAGCAGTAAAAAAAAAAAAATCATCTGCTAAGAACTCTGCATGAAAAAAAGTACACTTTTTATTCCAAATAGATAAAAAATTGCAATATCCTTAGATGATGAGAAGTGGGTTAATGAAATCACATTTTCAGCTATATTAAAGCTGACTTCAGCTTATATAAACACCTCACTCCTGCGGCTTTACAAAATGTAAATCTGCCCCTTATTGATACAGAATGTTTGTCATGGCTCTCTGCCACCTTGTCCCAACTGCTGACATTAAACCATCAGTAGGAAAACAGAACATAGCAAGGATTCTTTGATCTTAGAGATTTTTGGGTACTGCTACTGTCTGTTGGGACTGTTGACCAGCAATGCAGGCTAACTAGGCTTTTGTTCTGCCTGGCAGTACACGCTAAAGGAGCATAAAGGCTGCTCTGAATTGTTTTATGTACAGTGATTCGTTGCACAGTAGTGCTAACATCAGGGGAATAGTTCTCATTTCTTCATCTGCACTGCATATTCCACGGCTGTAACCAAGAAGAGACTTTGTTGAATGGATGCTGGAGGGCTGTCAAAAATTCTTCTATCATTAGCTATAGCTCACCATATGTTATTACAAATTTGTTTTGCATGAATCACAGGAAAGATTTTGCTTCATCAAAGTGCCAGGTATAGCAGTTGAAATTAACTCTTCTATTAAATTAATTTAAATAAGACACATTTAGACCTGAGTATTCTCCTCAATAAAAGTTTCAAGAAAGCACTTGGAGTTCAAATTTCTCTTTATATCATCAAATAGAGTAGTATTAAGTGCTGAAGTTTGAAGGTTTAAATACTAAGAACAGAAGTGATGATTTAGCTATTCATAGTAACAATTGTTTTTTTGTTTTTTACTGTTGGCTTTTTTTCTTTTTTTATTACATATTGTGAATTACCTCTGCAGAATGCCATTATTAGAATCTCATTGCAATGCTAAACACTGAATACCAGAATGAAAGCTTTAGTTATGGGAGGGAGGCATGGCAAGTTTGTGATCTTCCTATTAAATATGTGCTTGAACAGGCATACCTGAGGGTTTGAATTCAAATTGCATGGGAATCCTCAGTTCCAGCTTCTCCTAAATTCTCAAGTCTTGACTCTGTAACCATAACAACGCTAAGAGAATGTGGAGCTAGAAGTATGGTTGTGCTGAAATTATTTTTATTGCATCTAAAGTGTCTTAGGTTCTCATAAATTGTTTAAAGGTCGCTCCTCTGAAGATTTCATAAATTTAACTTGATAACAAGAAACTAGAGAGAGAATTCCCCAAGCATCTGTGAAATTCATCTCTAATACCTGCAAATTATGCAGAGACAACATCCCTGCATTATTTTCCATGAGCCACACTGGCATGTGTAAAGCTCTGCCGAACTTCAGACTTTCCTGGGTTGTGTGCAACTCAGACCATAAACCATTGTCTCTCTGGTACTGGGATAGTAAGCAAAAGAGAAGTTTTGTGTCTGTTTTTGTTTGGTTGTGGTTTTTTTTTTCCCTTCATATAAGCATACATTTAAAATACAAGAAAAACATTTTTATAGAATGTATTTGTGTTGATGTAATCTTAGCCTGTACTTGTGCATCTATCTTGTACAACAGTGAGAAGCAGAATTACATGTTATTGTACAGTGCTGTCCCCTGTGCAAGCAGATAAATTTATGACTGTCTCAGAATGGCAAAATGATTTATAATCTCCAATATACACAACAATCCACCTGCCAGGAGCAATGCCTGGTGTTGGCAGGCTCTGGTTAAAGCCAGCTATTTCAGCTGATAAAATGACTAAACCAATGCTGAAAAAGGGCAGCAGGAAAAGAAATAAAATAATTTTTAAGATTTTTTTCAATATTATTTGTGCCAAATGCATAGTTTAATATAGTCAAAACACCTCAGTGGCATAAGTTATTAAAATAACTACTTAATTTCACCTGGAAGTTATAGATTCATTCACATGAAAGCTATTCAGAGGGTAAAAGCAGAAACATGAACTGACTGAAATAAATACCCATTATTACTTACCTAGCTATAGTGCAGATAATAATGTAGTATGTAGTACTGTTAGTTAGTATTATTGCTTAAAAACAATACGACCAAATATTAAAAATCAAAACAAACAGAACTACTTAACCAAAAAACAAACACCTCAAAATAAACAAGCAGCAGAAAATTAACAAAAAAACCCCCAATAATAATAACCTAACAAATAAACAAACAAAGTTAAAAAACAAAACAAAAACAAACACCCCAAAAATCCAAACTCACAATCTAGTAAAAGCAAAGCAATAAAAGGAAAATCTCTGTGCTAAAATGCAGCCACTGTAAATATACTCAGAGCTTTTATCAGATTTTCTAGTTATAGAGAACCCTCTCTGTTCTATCACAGCATTGTAATTTAAGCAAAAAGCTTTTTTTCTGTGAAATGAACAAGTCTCTTCTATCAGTTATTGCATTATTTCCTACTCTTATTTCATGTGAAATCCGAGCTGGTTTTTCAGGCAAAATAATTTTGCTACCACCTGTCAATACAGCTGCACAGCCAGACTTTCTCTCAGGTCATTCCTTAATTTCTATTCAGCCTACTAAAAGTTGCAGCTAAGGTCTATATTAGAGACACAGACATGTGAACTGTGTTTTCTAGAGGTTTTTTCCCCTGTCTCTTTCTCCTCTTGCCCTCTTTCTCTCTTTTGTTCCCTTACTTGGAGTGTCTTTCAAGAGCAAATCAAAGATCAGCTCCAAATGTTCATTCCACAAGGAGCAAAAGGGAAAGAGGGAAAGAATAGAAGAGAAACGTAAGAGGGTCAAAGAAAGAAAGACATGTAAGATTGGACAAAAAGATAAAAAAATGAGGCAGAACTGGGAAACAAGATGGATAGGTAGGCTGGCATGAAGGACTGCTTTTCTGTCAGCTGATTTCAGCTGAGGTGTATCTCTTCAAAGTGAACTTTTTCACTCTGCTTCAGCAGTTTGGGTTCTGCTGTACTGATACAGATTTCTTGGGTGGGTTCACCTCATGTGGGAAATGGTAATATGTAGTGCTTCAATCTCCAAGATTCCTTAGAACAAGAAAATGTGCAGATTATTTGCCTTTCTCACTGGAGAAATGCTCTACATGCTAAGCACATTGCTTGGAGTATCGTACCAAACTTCCCCCAGCAGACAAGGTGCCAGCCCAAGTGCTTACAGTATGCCATACTTTGATTCTGGTTCACAAAATGACTAATTTTCACTGGCTTTTCAAGGCATAAAATGATAAGACTATTTTATGGACAAAGTCATTTATTCTGAGGGTTGCTTTTTGGAAAGCACAGCTCCAGAAGCAGTGGGCTGAAACTCCGTACTTGGCAGTAATTTGGGCTCTTACCTCCAGTCATCAGTGATCAGTGTACCCACTACATTGTTTCAAGCTGTTTCTCTTTTATGTGGATGTCTCACTTCAGCATCAATTAGAATTAAACAACATACTTGCTGGTGGCTTGACCTTTAAGTAAAGTAAGGTTGAAATGTTTTTTTCTGCTTTTGTCCTCAAGAAAACTTCATTTTAAAAAGCACCTTTTTTCTCCCTTAGGAAACCTTAAGACTTTTGATTTGTTTATTATCTAGCTAAGTGAGTTGTCATTTACCTGCTGAATTTAGCCCCAAATTATTTCTTCAGTGCCAGAAGTAGCTTCACAATTTGTCCCACAGGAGTTTTAACCAGTGATATAGTAGTGAAAAATCTGTTATCAGAAAACTATTTTATAAAAAGGTGGGAAAAGGTAGCATTAAAAATAGTGTAATTGTTGAAATGGTGGATTTCAGGTCTGACCATCTGCTGTGAGCACATACTTCTGCTTCATTGCTGTAGCTGAATAAATCTGTGCCATAAAACACAGTGCATGTCACATACCAACCTTCAGTGAATTCTGCTGGGGCCTATTACATCAAACACTAAAGGCACAAAAGCAAATGAACACAGCAAATAATTTCCATATAAGTCTGCATTTCCTTATGATAGGATTAAACACCCTGAAAAAAACTCATGAGCAAGATTATCAGACACCGGTCTGAAACAAAGTATTCATGGAAACAATGAAGTAATTTGATTTTCAGATTGGTGATCTCATCAGAATAACTTCAAAATTTTACTTTCTTCTGAGGTGCTTAGGTTAGGAGCCAGAAAGAAATCAGACAGATCAGGCAAATTTCAGGTAGACAGAATTTCTTTAAAATTTAAGCTCAAATTCTCCATTAAATATAAGCTTTTTCATGTATCAACTAATTTCAGTTAAGAAATACTTGCTCTGAAATTTTCCGACCTCTCTGTTCAAAAGGTCAGGCATTAGAGAATTTGCCCTTCCCCACATAAAAAGGGTTTGCCTGCACCTAACAGGAAGTCATCCACAAGCTGTCCATCATACAAATCTCACCTTCATGCTCTTATTCTAAAACCAGAAGTGGCTTATTTTCTGTTTCAACATTTCACAGCAAACATTAATGTACTTTTCCTCTTACCTAGCTGTGAAAAAACTAAACATACCTATTTAGTCAGAATTATTCATTGTGGCATTCTTACAGACAATGGTAAAGGACCCAGTGAGAATTGGTCTCTTTATTTCACATAGTTTAAATTTGTCCAAAATGTCTCTAGGCACCTCCGTTTTCAGGTGCTTAATGTTAGAAGAATTAAGTCCCCCTCTAAACCTCTAAACTGGTTACCATAGCTTCATTGTTTATCTCTATAAAAAGCAATTAGATACACTGGCCGTGTCCTTCCTTATAACAGTTCTCTATTCAGCTCAGGCTGTAATTAGAACCTCTCATTGTGGCTATAAGAGGAGTGAGTAATCAGTGTGTCATGCTAGGGACCTGGGAGTAGCTCCCAGCACACTCTGGGGAAAAGATCCATGTAAAAGATAATGATGCCAATATACAAATTTTCTTCCAAATTGCCATCAGTTATCACATTGAGCTCTGCAAACCTCTAAAGAGCTTCATTCTCTGATTTAAGGAGCTGTCTACTACATATCATTAAGTTCTTGGCTTTTAAGACTTGCTGTGGGGCAAGGACTCCCTCAGGTCTGTTAACCTGTATGACAAATAGGTCCCTTATTATTAGTTTAAGATTTTTTTTCAATTTGATTGAATGTTCTAGAAGATAGACAGCAACACGCGATTTTTCTGCCATTTACCATACATCTTTTTGTTTACCTTCAGCATATCTGCTCCCACTCATCTTCTGTGTAAATTAAATCTGATCTTTTCAGTCTCTGCCATATGACTTTAAGCATTATAATCTCTAAAGTCTTCTATCTTACTCATTATGCGTACTGCATGCTTTTATGCTACAAAGTGAGCCATTATTTTCCTTGAATAATCTATGAGGGTGCATAGATCTTTTCTTAAGAGTACTTATAGTTCTTTTAGAATCTGTCTATACTTCAAATTGCTCTCTCATGTTGATTCATTTGTATTTGCCCCTTATGAATTTTAACAGTTTTCAGAATAGAAGCCTCAAATTCCAGGCTTTTGTTGCCATACACCATCACATCATGTAATTCCATTCAGAAGTTTAGTCAACTTTCTTTTATGACTGTTTATGGGGAGTTCTTGTTCCTCTCTTGTTCCTTGTTCTTTGCTGTGCTACTGGGAGTTTACAGCATCTGAGGAGTATGTGTGCAAAAGGATAACTTCTTTGCTGAAGTAGAGTTTGCTTCTTCCTTCATAATGGAATGAAGAGTTGCTGTTTGCATCAAGAATTTGGTGAAGCTTCTTTTGCATAATACTGGTTGCAAAGACTGTGAGCAGAGAAACTTCTACACTAATATAGCAAAGAGATATAAATTCTGTTTTCTGCAAGGAAACTAGAGTTGTGGTTTTTGTGGGTTTTTCCCCTGTATCATCCAGCACCATTCCTGGAGCAGCAATTTCACTGTAATACAGCAGCTGTCCAGCATGTAGGCATACATGGCACAGCTCCCAGACAATGTCAGCACTCATGTGTAATGTTCCCCATGTAATTTATTATAAACAGCAAATGCATCAGAAACATGGCAATGGCAAATCTGAGCTCACACAGAAGCTACAGGCTCACTGCATTGGAGCAGATTCATAAGAACATTCTCTGAAGGACATTGCAAAGTATACAGTCATGTTCAGAGGAATATATACCTACAATCATCCACTTATTACTGCCTTAATCTACATACTATTAGTACCATGTACACTGAATAATTGGCTGAATAACTCTTGGTCATTCTGAACGTGCAAAAGGCATAACAGATTAGATTTTCTGTATAACAAATTTTTCTGATAAAAATAGAAAAAGGAGGTGTGCATTGATATTCCGAAATGAAGCAGTGTATTAGCCAGACATGTTCCTGTAAATTAAACCTGTCCTGACTGAACATCAAACAGAACACCTTGTCTGGTTTTTATTTTTCATTCTGAGTGAGATGAGCCACAACGGCAGGCACAGGATGCAGCAACACAGGCAATGCTAAGTTCTGTCCTCTGCATTACCAATATGTATATGGGGAATAATGAGTTGGAAATCCTGGAAGCAAATCTGAAGGGTTAACATTCTCCCTTCCAGGGTGACTTTTCTTAAACTAATAGCAGAAGACGTTTTGTCAGGCAGGATAGATTAGGATGTGCACTGGGATGGAAGCATTCAAGTTCTATTTCATCTGTCTTTCTCGGTTGCTCCTCCTGTTTCAACTAGGAGGAGTTTCCTGTCTAAATGGATTGCAATGGCTATATCTGTATTTCAGATAAGCTTAAGACTTGTGTAAAATGTGGTGCTGCTAATTAGTCAAGATGTCATTAGTCTGAGGAAATTAATTGTACATAAATAATTTGGAATTTCAGCTTCATGGCTCAAGAGATAAATTCAGAGTCTTTTCAGAATTGTCTGTCTTAAAAATAAAATAGCAGAAGAGGATTATTAAGGAAGCTCTTCAAAATTCCCATTACCCTGCTAATGAAGATTTAACACATAGCCCAGAAGACATGGTTGATCCACACTCCTTAAAGTCCTTACACCACAACAGCATTGGCATATCCCTGGCTGCTCTCATCAGAGAGAAAAGTAATCGTGACTTTGAAGAAGTAACTTACCTGCCTCCCAAAAGTACTGTCCGTGCTCAGCAGTGGATGGGTAGTTAAGAGTGCTCTTCTTCATTTTCTGGACTTCAGGGGAGTCATCTCTTGGGTGCATGCAAAGGCTGCCCTGACCCAGTGCTGTTAGAGTAATTGAAGTTCATTTCAGGATTGATTGTCTCAAGGATTACACAATACAAAGGTGAAGTTTGACATGATTTTCTACAAAGATGCCTGGTATTATTGTTATTATTACCTGATATAATTTTGCAGAAACACTCTGAGGGTTGAGACTTTTTTTTTTTTTGTGATTGCAAAAGCATAGAATTATGTATTCTGTGTCCTCAGTACAAACACCTAAGGAAACCTCATCCATCTCCTAAAAATCACTGTAAACTAATACCATGATTGTCCTTTCCACCTTCCCAATATTCTTATTTTATTTCTCAATGAAAAGAGAGACTCAGTTTTTTTTCAACTGCCTGGTACTTCATGCATTGGACAGAGTGCGAAGCCTACAGGAAATGTCACTAGGTGAGAAGAACATCATTTCAACACCAAGCTTACACAGCTGCAAAGGACTGCACAGGCAGAAGGCCATGGAAAGTCAGACTCAGAGAAGGGGGTACATGTATCTCACTTCTTAAGGATGATAGGTTCTGTGTTTTGTCTTACAAGTTTTGCATAGCTTCCAACCAGCTAGTTTGATTGCCTGGTTATCACCTGCAATAGTTCTTGGATTTTGCTAAATATTTGACTTTGTTAAATATAAAATAATATATAGTGGTGGTATAACATTTTCAAACCTGTAAAAGGTTGTCATTCTGAATTTTTTAACAAAACCTCCAACTATCCTAAAGAAGACCACACCTAAAATATTTGTTTGTTTGAAAGTACCACTCAGCTTTCTAGTAGAGTGAAATAACTGGAGTAGTTGGATAAAAAATATTTATATTTTATTTACCTTCATGGTCTAGAACTGTGATCTTCTCTTCTTCTCTAATCTAAGTGATTGGCAGATATTGGTGCCAGAAACCTCATTCTATCCTCTCCTCTCCTTTCAAGTTACAGAGTGATTTCTCCACCACAGCTATCACTGTAGTCAGATAGAGTTTCTAGAGATGAGAAATATAAAAGGAACAAAATCTTGCAAGACATCTATGAAAAAATATTTTTTTTAATATTTAAGATAAGTTTCCTTCTATTTTGGGAACAGAAAAGTTTGGCTTCATTAAAAGCCAGAGGCAGTGTTTCTATCAGCTGAGAGCCAAGGATATTAATGAGCAATTTTCCCATGCTTTTCTTGGAGCCTCACTGAAAGTTGCAGGGTTTTAACTAGCTGTAACTCTTAATTCCTCATATTTTTTTTTTTCACTTGAGAAGATGAAATTTTGTTAGTAATGAAAAAACAAATCTTATAAAGAGTTTAATGAATCTCCAATTTATAACCAAGATTTTTCTGACAGTCTTATATTTTACCTCAGTGGCAGAGACGATGGCTGAAATCCCCTGTCACACTTAAAAAATAATAAATAAATTAATGTGTGAAGATACATGTGGGAAAACTCAGCCAATTTACACACTAACTCTGCAATTTTTTTGTTGTTTAGCACTCCTTTTCCATCCTGGTCTTAAGGATTAGCTGTGTTGTTTTTACTACCTTCATCCTTTTTGCCTTGACTCTTCCCTCTCCCTTTAAAATAGTCCCCATGCTTCATGCTTTACAACATTTTCCACATCTATTTGTTTTTGAATTTGTCCTTATAAATTACCAAGTTCCAGAGATACTGTCTTTGCTCTACCTTAATTCATTTTTACTTTTGTTGTTGTTGTTGTTGTTGTTTTTGTTGTTTTTTCGGGTTGTTTTTGTTTTTGTTTTTTTTTCCCAGACAATGTTAGTGACATTTAAGATAAGAGCGTAGATGGACACAGTAGAAAATCATTTCACTGGCCAAAATAACACCTTGATAGTCTGACATCACATTCCTAAGTGGTTTGTGTCATGTAGCATTCAGAGATTTGAAGAGGAATGAATGGCCAGGCCAAGAGAGTTAGTAGTTTATCATAAAACCTGTGTGTATAGTAAGATAAACCAAAAGATGTTTTCTTACCCACAATCCAAATATAGCACAAATATGTGGAAATACTCCATCAATAAATGAAAACACAGCATATGAAGATGTATTTAGATATTTCTGTGTAGTAGAACTTTCCTATAGTCCTACCAGTACACACACCTGCTTTATGAGAACGACCTCTTTGCAGCTCTGAGGTGAGTTATGTCCTGGTGCCTCCAAACCAGCAAATGACACCTCTCATTGCCACTCTGAGTAGTGCTTGTGCACAGCTGCAAATCTGTTTTTTATTCTTTCTTTTACAGTCAAATAAGTTCTGCTGTGACAAGAAATAGGCTAATTTTGGTTAAAAGCATATCTAGTTCAACAGAGTATCTGGCAAATAGGGAGAAAGGAAATTATACAATTGAGAGTAATCAGAAAATTCTTTTGATGGGTGATTACCATCAAATTGCAATGATTCTACATGGATCCACAGACCTTGGTATCAGCCCAGCTGCAATTTGACATTTTTATAAGATGATCATTCTGCATAAAAGAGCATTTATGAATAGCATGATTTTTGTAGTATGCTGAAAAAGAGGGAGGATTGAAGAGACCAGGTATTTTCAGTCACTGAATACAATGGGTCTCAAGCTCAGCCAGAGTTGTCAGCTGAAATTATGCCATTTTTTCTTCAAAGTTAGCATGTCAGATTATGCCACAGGCTGCAGTTTCTAAAGTTAGGATTTACTAGTATATAAATTATTAACCTTGAACAAGGTAACCCTTTAACCACAGAAAACCCATCTGTGGTGTAAATAGATTAAATAAAATCTCTCTCTACCCACTATATTTGAGTATGGCTGGTACTTCACTTCTGGCATACTCTCTGCCCAGAATTTTTCAGTCAGACACTGAATTGCAGCAAATCATGAATCAGTCTCTTTTGGTCTTTAGTGAAGTCACCTTCCTGTCATGTCTGAAACTGGGATATCGATCTGTTTTCTGACATGCCCTGATCCTTTAAGGATTCTAATTATCATTGCAGCTACAGATTCTTGCTGCTCCTATCACCACACTCTTCCTCTCACTACATCCACCTCTCTTAAGTCATTTTCTGGGAAAATGAAGTTCTCCTGTCACTCTGAAATGCCTACTTAACTGCAGCTGCTAGGGTAAGGCATGGGGGCAATACTTTGTGCTAAACTATGGCAAACAGCATGAAGTCCTCTCTCACATGTTCAAATTAAAGAACCTTAATATAAAGATTTAATTGTGTATATGTGAGGTTTCATACTACATATTTATGGAGAGGAAGCTACAATTTCAAAATTACATCTCAAAAAGTGGTTACTATGGAAAAAAATTGTGGTGTTAGAGTTAGAAAGCATCTCAATATGCATTCCAGCCTACATTAATAGTTTGTGAAACTGTAAACAAAGAAATTATAAATGAAACTAATTTTCCATGCATTTGACATTAGTAGGACTGAAACTGGACTACTACCATCACTTCTTTCTGATCCTTCCTTCTAAAAAATATTTAAAATTTATGGAGCTCATAAATCAGCAGCCATGTATATAATTGGAAAGCTGGTAGAAGTCACTCCATCTATACACCCAGGATAAGGTTCAATCACCATGTGAGGTGCCTGAAATTAAGATGTCAGTATGTGGCTGTCCCCCTAACAACCCTTTATGCTGCAGCCATTTTGAGATTCCCCAAACTGCATGTGTCTCAGCAAAGGTGGCTGACCCTCACCTAGGTGTCCAGGGTTCCCTCATTCCGATGGAGAGAGAAGGCCACAACAAAAGCAAGTGGACAAAAGCTTAATTGAGGCAAATTAAACTGACAAATGATATACACCTTTTTGATGAATGCGATTAACCATTAAGCAACAAGTGTAAATCAAAGCAGCAAAGCCTGTGTCAGATATTTTAATTTTTTGGTCCCTTCAAATCAGGACCGAATTTTACCAAACAGAAACCTGGAATAATTTTACACGGCTGTGGTCAAGTGTAGCTTTGGTTTTGACAAGGTATTTGTTGGAGAAGTACCATTTTTACAAAAAAAAAAAGAAAATAGATAAACAAGAGAGGCAAATCAGGGGACAAGAGAAAAACATCTTTTCATATTCTAATTGTGTGTCCTTCTCTATATTAGGATGCCAGTTCCTCAGCTCAGAAATATATTTAACCCTCACATGGAGGATATGTGGAAATTTCTTTTTGCTGTGAAAGAACGATATGATGGCATTATGGACACTGAAGCCAATTGTAATCACTGAACTTAGTTTTATTTTTCTCTCACTTCTTAGTTTTCTTAATGCATTTCTCTCTTAGATTCCATTGTATTAACTTTGATGCTGCTCTCTTTGTGATTCCTGGATAAGTTTTACTCACTGGCACCATTATATTAACTTTGATACTGCTTTTTGTGATTCCTGGATAAACTTTAGTCACTGGCAAAAGTGCTCAAAACTTTGGCATTTCCTCTGTGCTCATCACTGTTTATTATCCTTTCTCTTCTTCAAAAATTCTTGTTTTATTCACAGATGTGGAATAGGATGGAAAGGAAACCGTTGCCACATAAGTGCTAAGCCTCTTCAGCCTCCAACTTCAAGTCTTCTACAAAATGGTAGGTCTGTAAAAAGAAAGTAACATCTTTGAATTCATTCTTTGAGTCTTTCATTTTACTTATTTCTGTCTTTGATTGCTCTGATTTTGCAGATATTTGGATTGGATTGGGTATCAGTTTCCTACTGATTAAAATTACAGCTGCTGCCTTGTATTTTCTTTTGAAGAAGAAAGTGCCAGAAATGTAAGTGAAACTTTTATTTTGCATATAGCAGACACAAATGTGGCAAAGAGCAATGGCCAACTGCCCAGGCTCATTGGTTTCAATTTATAAATCTCCCTACAATGTCTTCATATACAACACTGAGAAGAAAATGTAACTTTGCAACAAAAGCTGACCTTAGTGGACTCCAGTCTGGAAACAATAAGCAATGGCTGGATGGCTTAGAATGTTTTGATTGTGGCATTGTATGAGTATTCTTATATATAAAATTCAGAGATTTTTAGGATATGCCTTCAACTTACAATTCACTATTTCACCAATATATTTACATGCACTTCCTGTCATCACTCTGATAATCTCTGCTTTTTCTCTTCTCCCTAATTTCAGATTTTTTTTCCCTGTTTGTTTTACTCTAACTTCTGTATTGCTTCTCTGCCAACTCTCAACTTATTCTGCTAGATCCTTCTCTGTCAGAAAGTACCCAGCACTGTCCCTTCTTCCCTTTCCAAAATTCCCATTGTACATTTTCTTGTCCATTTTTGTTTTTGATTTTCCTCACCCTTCATTTTCTTCTCCAGAATTCATCTTCAGAGCTGTCTCTTTTCCTTTAAACATGTTCTCTGCTATAGACTTTCCTCTCTTTGGGGATGTTGTTATCTCCCAAAGTATCTCTAAACTGTGCAGGCTCCTGTCCTGACATTATTGCTGCTGACATGTCTCCTATCTGCATGCTCCCCTGACAGGTAGAGCTGTCTATGGACACAGAAGCAAAATGTTGAAGCAGAAACCTTTATTGGTTGTGCTTCTGTTAATTGAGTGCATAGCTTCACCTGCTTTCCTTACATCTCCTTCTTCTTCTTCTTCTTAAAAGCAGGAATAACATTCCCTTATCTGATTTCATGGGGCTTTAAGATTCAATTCATTCACATTAATGCAACCTGCTGAGGCACACATATGGAAAAGCACTTCAGAAGTACAAGATTACTTGTATTGTAAGAGCTGCTGGATTTTAGCTTTTGTGATTTCAGTAGTTATGTTTGAGAAAAAAAAATGGAGTTTAATTTCTCAAAACATGTTTGATGATGTTTTAATTTTTTTTTTGTTTCTTACACTACTTCTGTGCTCTCATTCAACACTCCCTCCTACTTTTTTTTCATAAATGTCTGTTTAAAGGTTATTGCACTGCCATTCACATCTCTTTTACCCACCTTTCTATATTTAAGGAATATGTTTTCTTTTCTTGCAATTATATATGTTAAAAAGTAGTATTTTTGTAACGTGTTGCGATATGATGCTAAGCAATATGGCCCTATTAAGTATAAAATAGGAATGAATGAGGGTCTTATTGTTTTTCTAAGAATAAAGTACATCCCTGATATGCAGAGAATCAGAGCTGTGAAAAAGGATTAGACAAGCTTACAAAACAAACCTTTCTGATCTTGATTGATTACATTAAAGCTTCCAAAAAGGTAAGTTATGATGATGGAAATTTTCATGACTGCAATTTTGTCTGTTAGAAACTGAGATCATCAAATCATTTTGCCCACACTACAAATAAAAATTTTTATTTGCCTTGTTTTTTAATCACAGTTGACTTAACGTGTAAGTTAAAATAGGCATTTTGCTAAGAAATAATCTAGCTAATAAATGGCAATTTGTTTGAAATTGTGGAAACAATAAAATCTAAAACTTTGAATTTGAGAAGATACGCTCATCCACACTCTTCCTCTTCAACTACCTAGTGCGTACCATGATTTGGTATACAAAAATCACAGCTGGAAACATAGTAGTAAATTAAGGCAAGTTATTCCTGAACTACTTAATCAGTAATCAGATGTGACTAGTCAAAATGCAGCCAGTGTTAATGCACTGAAGTTTGGATCTTTAGGATAAGGCTTTATAATAAGAAGTGACTTGTATTTGCATAAGTCTGTAAAATGTACAATGTGACAGCACCACATAGAGGCGTGAGACTTTACTTCTGATTTTTTTAAGGCATTTGATGAATGGGAGGAATGGCACATAAATGATACTTTCCTACAGTTAATTTTCACTTCTGTCTGCTTTTAGCCCTCCTGACCCATGTTATTTTCTTAAAATCATTGGGCACTAGAGTCACTCTAGGGAAGTTTTCACATGCTTGAGGTCTTATTTACTACCTTTTGATAAATTCTTTTGCTAGCTATTTTTATGTAATTTCTGATAGTGTCCGGTTGCTTTACTGTATAGACCCACCCATGCAGGCACTGGCAAATGGTTCTCCAGAGGCACATCAAGAGCTGTAAGTGCTAGTTCCCATGACACCTTAAAAGGGTGTGCAGGTCCATCTAAGTCTCAGTGGAAATAGTACAGGAATGTGCACAAGAGCTGGAGAAGCTAGAGTCCAGTAGAACTCCTTTTCCATCAGAAAACCAAGTAGATGTTCGCTGAGCACCCCTCAAGTGATTGCTGGCTTGGAATTTGTCCCTAACAGCAGTGAGAACCTAAGTCACATTTGTCCCTCTTCTTCTCTGGAAACATTAATGTTCCTTAACCCTTCCTTTCAACCCAGAAGTGATGTCCCATTTCACCTTTGCTCTCTCCTTCTCCTTCTCCTTCTCCTTCTCCTTCTTCTCCTTCTCCTTCTCCTTCTCCTTCTCCTTCTCCTTCTCCTTCTCCTTCTCCTTCTCCTTCTCCTTCTCCTTCTCCTTCTCCTTCTCCTTCTCCTTCTCCTTCTCCTTCTCCTTCTCCTTCTCCTTCTCCTTCTCCTTCTCCTCCTTTGCAGAATTTAATTTCTGATCTGCAGGCTTTAAATGCTCCTGTTACTGAGTGGGAATTACTGGAAGTCTTCATGTAACTTTATTTCCTAATGGACAAAAGCAGCTTTACATGGCTTGGCAGCAGCATACTTCATTACCATGACAGCATTCAGATATGCCAGACACTTCCCAGTCCCCAGCTGGGAATATGTGAAACCTTTGTATAGAAACCCCAAATCAGGGAAGCTTGTGAATTTCTCTCATTCCTGTTTGCGCTATAGAGATGATGCTCCCTAATCCAGAAGGAAAGGCTGCCAGTAGGGAAGTAGGGAAGGCTCCACTCTATCAGAGACATCTGTCCTTGTTGACCAAATAGAAGCAAAATTTCATTTTAGCTTCCATTTTGTTGTAGCTGCCTTCTAAGGCTTCATTGTAATTTGAAATGTGAGCGTATGAAAAGTAAGTGGCTTTCTGTCCAGCCAAGCTATGCCTTTTTGCTACTGCCTCCAAAGTAGTCAACATCCCTGGATCATTTAAATTTCTTTCTTTCCTGTTCTTGAACTGTTTTATCCACTACAACACCAATGTACCACACCTATATTCAGTCCTGTCAAACTTTATGAACACAAAACATTAAGTTTTCCAAAGCATATAACAAAGTATCTTGCCACACAAGCAAAAGAGTGAAAACTGAGGTGTTCTGAGAAAGCATTTTAAAATTACAGAAAATCATGGGAAGAAGGGGCCCACAAGGCCATTTTTCATCCTGCCACATCATAGACTCAATTGTATCACTCCTGAGTTCTCATTTAAAAACCTCTAGAAACATGAATTTGATGTCATCCTTGGGCTATATTGGTTCCTTGGGTAGAAAGAAGCTTGCTGTTAGAAAGTTATTTTCCAGCTGCTGATATATCTGTTTAAGTCCCTTCCTATTCACAATAGACAATAACAGATCATTCCCTTCCTCCTTGCAGAAAATTTTTTTTGTTCTTGAAGGCAGTTCTCTTGCCTCTTTACAGGCTGCCTTCTTCAGGCTAAACAAGCTCAGTGCTTTTGCCTTTCTCTATAGTTAAGGTTTACTTATAATGATGATGATTCCCAGTTTCTGTTGCCAGACTTTCTGCAATTAGACCGTACTCTTCTGGAGGTCTGGTGTGGAGGAACGGGTGGTGTATTCCAAGGGAAGCTCTCCAAACAGACCTGAAAGGCTGCCAGAGGTCATTGCTGGCTGTGCCTCTGTTCCTATATCCCAAAGAGATAAACAGAATTACAGTATAATGACATTTATTGAATCGTTTTCAGCTTGTGAACTGAAACAGAGACAGATACAGTTCATGTATAATGGGAGAAAAATGTGCAGTTTTATGGGAAAAAGTAAACCAAAATTTGGAAGCATCAGCCATAACTGTTGTTTGGGAATTGTTGTATTAATCTAATGCTGCTGTCCAAATCCATTCATTCTTCTGTAGAACATTTTTGTTCCAAAGGATGAGTGCTATAGTCAGAAGCCTTCAGTTTTCCTGAAATGTACATTTGATGACCACCCCACATAGGAACGATTGCACAGAAACAAGATGAAACACACTGAAATAGAGCCAATCTCTGTAGTCTGTAGCCTTCAAGTTCACTAAAATGAAAATTGCAAAGGACTGATTTTAAAAAATAAATTCCCTAAAGTGACTCAGAAGGCACAAAGTACAGACTTAGGAGACCCAGACAGCATATTAACAGTAAAATCAAACATCCAGGTGACTTGTACATTATTTTAGATGCAGCTTTTGAAAAGTCTTCTCTCCTTGCATCTGGTCTCCTATTTCTTTCATGGGATGTGCAAAATACAGCCTATTTCAGCAAACCTAAATTTAGTTTAAAAGATTTTAAATGTGCTTTGGAAATTAAGATCTTGAGTTTTAGTTTCTGTTAAGATCTGAAGCTTTAGCACACCTATAAAAATTCTTTAAAGGGATTATTTTAATTAGTAGCTTAATTTTAATTAAATCTTTGGTCCACTAGGATTTTGTCATTGTTGTGGATCAAATGCTAAGCATTCCTCCAGTACTGTATTTCCTAAAAAATCTGTGTTCTGTATGTAATATTTGTTTTTTCTCTTTGAAAGATATATTATAAAGTACAAAATTATGAGCTCTTGCATCCAAAAAAATGAAATCTAGATACTTTAATTTTCCATTAACAAGAATGAATTTGCTCAGCAGTCTGTTTATACACTAGTGAGTATTTTGTGGAGCATATAACTTCCTCCTGCCTTTGTGAAATTGTAGTGGAGAAACCTCTGACAAGGCAGTAGTTTTTGCTACTGAAGAATGCAGAAGAGCTTAGCAAAGCTATGCCCCATGTTACCTCAAGCTAAAATGATTAATTATCTCCTTCCCTATTGTGGTATTTCTGGTTAAGTTAGAAAACCAAGTTATCTCTAAACTACCTTACACACATATTTGAGTATTTTTTTTTTCTTTTTCTAAAACTTTTTTTACTGCAGTTACCAACTCATCCAACTGATAGATTATGGCACTTTGTGTAAACAAGATTAAATTTTCACTTGCAAATTCTTTAAGGACTTTTAAGTATTTTGAAAATACTTTAGAAATTTTAAGGCTATCTACTTATATCCCTTCAAAAGAATTGCTTGCAGCATTCACGAACAGGGGTAACCATATATGTGCTTGTATAAACATATTCATATGGATGCATCAATGTATATATATATGTTGTATGTATGTGTAGCATAAGTTACATAAGGTAGTATATTCAAGGTGACTTTCAAAGCCATGCTTTAACAAAAATTTACTTAAGAACAGGAGAGAACTTGATAAAGTTCATTTTCCACCTAAGATTCTGGTGCAAAAATTCAAGCAGCACCCATATTTTGAGCAATAAAATTCCCATTATCCCTAAGATTCAATGACCAATACAGATGCTTTTCATGATTCAGAACTAGAGTGGGAGGACACCTTAAATCTGCTGGACTCAATTTTATTGCTTGAGACATAGACAGGACCAAGTTCAGCACTAAGCACAGCAGCCACAAACGTTGTTGAAGAACTTGGCCAGCACTATGTTTGGTGCCCACCGTTTGGCACAGTATCCTTCTAGTTAGTTCTGATCCTTGCAGAGGAAGCTGGAGATCTGTGTTCAACACCCTCCTGCTCTCAGGACAGATCTAAGTACTCTGCAAGTTATTGCCCAAATAAGCTGTGTATATGTCTTGCACAAACCGCTCAAGTTTAATGGAGTGATGAAAGAGAATGAGACCTTTACCAATCCTTACCATTTGCTTTGGCACAGTAAGGGTGGTTCATACTGAGAATTGTGTGACTTGTGTTGCCATTTGGAAGTGTCTTGACTGACTCTAAGCAGAACTGATTTGCTTAATTCCATATCATGCTTTTAGCCATACAGTTGGTTTGTGATGTCAAAATGAGGCACCAAAATTAAGGGATCTAAGTCTGTCCCTTTGGGCATTAGTTTAGAAGCAGAGACAAACTCCTTAAAAAAAAAAAAAAAGTCTGCTGAAGCCCCTGGACATCTGAGTTTGCTTCTGGCCTCAAATTTTGTGAGCCATGCTTTCATTTTAGAGTAAAAATAAATTTTGCACTTATTTTCTGGACTATATTCAGGAGGACTGGGATGCAAATATACACTTAGGCATATAAATTATCTGTCATTTCTTCACTCAGCAAACTAAATGAATCAGAATATCATGATTTATTACAGTTTAGATCAAATAAAAAAAATAACAGGTTCAAATATTCAACTCTCCCCATTGTTGTGTCAAGTAATCAAAATAAATTATGAGACTGGCATTAGAAGCAATTACTCTGTCAGTCTTGTTGTGAAAAATTTTAGGGAGACAGGTCTGGTTTAGTCTAAAACCCAAACTTAATTTCTTGCACTGATTTAATTCATAATGTAGAATATTTCTGTGCCTTAGTTGTGTCTTCCTCCCAAGCAGCCATTCTGGTTTTAGCTATTTGCAACAGAAATCATTCAATGTGTCTCCTCTGTGGCTCCCACTGAGAAACAGCTTCCTTTTCCAGCATCTCTCTGGGCTGTGCTCCTGTCCCCTGACTGCTCTTGTCCCCTCAGTCCTGCCTACCACAGCGACAAAGAGCCTGTCTATCAGATTCTAGCGAGACATGACTTCAATCACCTGTAAGAGCAGATTTGGAAAAAAAACACTTTTTAGCAAAAAAAAACCCTTATTTCTCCATCATTAAGATTGATGGGAAGCTTTAGGGAAAATTTTTATCTAAGAATACTGTACATGCAGATTTCTACGTACACAAGGCATAGGCTCTTACTTATAAAAACTATGGAAAAAAACCCCACCTAAATGCATCGCTTCAAAAGCAAAGATTAGCTTCTGGTTCATTCTTCAGTAATTTTAACTAATACATCTGTTGCCTTTCATATAGTATTGGAACTGCTTTGATGATTCTGGGCCTCTCACTACAACAAAGACATTGAGGTGCTGGAGAGAGTCCAGAGCAAAAAAGCTGCTGAAGGGTTGAGACATTAAGTGCTATGAGGAGAAACTGAGGGAGCAGGAGGTGTTTCACTCACCTGGAGGAAAGGAGGGTCAGGGGAGACCTTACTGGTCTCTAAAACTACCTGAGGTAGGAGGTGGGGGTCAGTCCCTTCTCCCAGCAAGTGACAGGACAAGAGGACATGGTCTCAAGCTGTGCCAGGAGAATTCAGGCTGGACATCAGGAAGAATTTCTTCACTGAAAGGGTTGTTAAGCATTGGAACAGATTGGCAATGGAGGTACAGTCACCAAACCTGGAGATGGCAAGACTGGACATGGCACTTAGTCCAGCTGACAAGGCTGGACTGGTGATCAGTCAAACGCTGGACTCAGTGATCTTAGAGTTCTCTTCCAATATAAATGATTCCATGATTCTGTGATTTCAAGCATTTTGGATTATTAACAAGTCATCTATATAGGAAAAAAATTCAGATCCTAGCTGCAAATTCTGCCCCCATTCTGCAGAATAAATGTGATTAACAGTACAGTGCTTAAAAAAAACCAAACAGGATATGTGAAGACTTCTATCAGGAAAGCATATCTTTAAGCCTCCAGATGAGGAAGTGGACAAGAGATCCATAAATGGCAAAACTGGTCCTATTCATCTATTATAAATTATTTAAGGCATTGTGTTAAATAATGAAAAATTTGCATTTCAATACCTCAAGTGATTATTTATTCATGGCTTTGTGGCAACAGGTATGAGTAGTTTGTATAGCTTTAAAACTGATGCTGATGATTTTGACCTGAAATGCAAGTTCTTTCCCAATCAATTGGAAAAGTGGAGCACTTATAACAATTAAATAAACTAAGGTGTTCTTGAACTTGGACCCTAAGACCATCTTAATCATTGAATTGTCAGTGTGATAGCAAAACACAGGAAGAACATGATGTCATCCCTTGGAAACAAATTATAGGAATGTGACTATTAAGGTGATCTCATGTTTTATCTAATGTATAACACTATACCTGCATTTTATAAACACTAAATAGTTCTATACCCAACCAGAATCATGTATGTTTTTAGAAGCAACAGGTGAAAATTATTATTTTAACCTAGACATTATTTATCCAGAATATTGGTTTAATTTCCTCAGTTTCAGTAGAACCCAGTTGTAAATAAATTTAGCCACCTATTTTTTTGGACTCCAGTCTTTTCAACTTTAATCTCTTTGATTATATGACAGTCTGTCAGATATGCTTTTTTGTTTGGTTGGTTAGTTTTCTTTGGTTTTGTTGGTTTTTTTGGGTTTTTTTCATATCCAAGGAAAGTGAGGAAAGTGCGGGAAACTGCTATTTCTTCATTTGCCAATCCATTGTACAAAGACCTTCATTCATCTGGGAAAGTAAAGGTAAGCTGCCTCTATATCTTCAGTGTTCAGAAAAATGTAAGGTTGTAGTCCTCAAACAGTTTTCCATTAAAAGAATGTAATCTCTCAGTGAATGCTATTTAATAAAAGAAGTGAGAAATAAAAATTGACTCCGCATTCAGATCAGTTCCAGTGCATTTTCAAAACATAGTAATATTTGAAATAAGCTCAGTTTTGACAACATCTCAGTGTTTACAATTATTATGACTACGGACTGATGATTTGGAGGGAAAAAAGTGTTTTAGATTAAATATTTACCCACACATAGATAAGAAGCTCGCCGGGACTTGTCTCCTTTTGTATCTGGAAAACAAACAAACAAACAAAAACACCAAGAAAAAACCATCCAACAAAGCAAACACACAACAACAGAAATGCATCAACAACAATGAAAACACAAAATGCATGATTCAGCAGCCAAGTTGCCTTTGCACACTCACTTAACTTTAATAAAACAGTTTATACTCATTCCCAGTACTTTAAATGTACATCACAATTCCCATCACAGTAAAAGTCACCTTGGCACCAAACAAGCAATTGGCCATATATTTCCCTAGTACCATTTGCTGACCAGAATTAAGAGATCGATAGAGTAACAAAGAAACTTTTGAATAAAACATATATATACACACATATATAAGTGAACATATTGCAGCAAAAGAATTAAAGGCAAGATTTAATTATCAAATTAAAATGATAACTAAAATTAATGTCTTACATTTTACAAGAAATAAATCATTGAATTAAAATGAAGGTATCTCTGATATTTTGTTTATAATTAAAAATAATATAGACCAGGAACCTTGGACTAAAAAGAAAAAAAGCTAAAAAATTAATTTTAAATATACTCCCTACCCTTATTTTGATACTACCTTTATTAGCACTAAAAGAGCTAAGCTTGGTTTGAAATAGAAAATAAAACTTCCTTGTCCTTTGCACAGTCAATAATAAAAGATTCCCCTGCAGCTTTGAACAGGATTAACTATGACATGCCATTTACTTTCTGTAAAAAGGTCCTCACACCTGATTTTAGAGACATTAGATCAAATGAATTCACTTACAGGTTGGAGTTTGTGAGAGCTCCAAGTTGGAAACATTCCCATCACAATCATGTCCAATTCATCAGGACATTTTTATTTTTGGTTAAAATAGATTCCTGACAGGCTTCATTTAATAGCAAGTTGAAAAAGAGAAGCACAGAGTCAGGAGAGACATTTTCATGGAAGACAGCCCCAGGCATTGTGATTGAAGTCCAGCCATGTACCAGAATTTCCTCTTTTTTCTCTAAGACTGGGAAAATACATGTTTACACTGATTATTATTTTAAAAAGAAAATAAGCATTATGAGTTTTCTCCAAGTCTGATGAGACTTAAATTTGAATGGTGTATCACCAATCAAAAGAGATGAAAAAATGTGAGCAAAAGCTCTTGTCTTCAGCTGAATACTCACAAGTTATGCCCTTGTGGGTGTCTCTGAGCTTCATAAAGAGCAGTTCTCCTGAACCTTCCTGAACACCAAAACCATGTGGGCTTAGCATAGCTACACTCTTGCTCATAATACTGCCTCATAATTTTGGATCCATAGAGTGCATTTCCCAGGCTCCACATGGCAGAATTGACTATTTTCAGCTCACTAAAAATATTCTGAAGCAGTTTTTTTTCTTTTTATAGTCTCCTGGGTATGCCACCTCATCTGCTGTTCAAATCAGTGTTTCTCCATGGCATGAGGTATGTAACAATACATTTCTGGGATGTGTTTTTGGCTAGTAAAGGAAATTCATTTGCAGAGGAAAGGGAAGGGAAAAATGTCACTTAAAGTCAATGGTGTATTGCTACTTTATACTGTTGGCACCTCTGGAAATCTCAGAATGATGGCCAGGGCTGAATTGGTTGGCAAGGACCTCATAATCCTAGTCATGTTGCTCATCATAGCTACTTGTTATACCACTCACTAATTTAATAAGTTTCAGTCTGGGCAGATGCTGAAGAAAGTGTTTACAATTACTGAAATCCTTACCTGAAGGGTTCATATCACCTATTTTCTCATACACTTTTCATTCAAGGAAAATATAACCATTTCCTTGAAAAAAGGGGAATTATAATGCCATGTACCAAAATTAGTGACCCACTGCAATTACACTATGTACACAAATTGCCTAAAATAATATTAAATTAATGCTAGAGCAAGGGCTCTGTAAAAAAAAAAAGGTGGAAACAGATGCAGAAGTAGGTTAAATGACTTGATCAGGTGCATGTGGTATGTAATTGCTTTGGTGGAGCTATGCTAACTTTATGCAACTGAAAGTCTGGTCTAAAAATGTTTGGAGATTTTAAAGTTTTCTTTACTATGTTACTTCTATAATGAATCTACAGGCCTTTGTATGTGCATTTTAAAAAATTAATTGGATCACTTGGATTTTAAATTTCATTATATCTTTTTTTTTTTTTTTTTAGTATCCATTTAATGAAAATGTGAATGCTACTTCTTTTCCAAATCCTCTCTATGGTGTAGCAGCAGAAGACATGGAGAAATTATGTAGCTCCTTGAAAACATAAACACAAAGCAGGATCAATAGTGATTGCAATTCTTTGCCTAAAGATTTGTTATAAAATCTGGAAGTGTGTCATGATACTGTAGTATTTGCAATATGAATTAATAACTCATCACAGAATAACTCTTACTAAAACAATTATGTTCAGAATGTAAATTTATATTAAAAATGGAATCCATACATAAGTAAAACATAATTATATATAGACTTCTGGCATTTCTGTGGGTGCAGAAAAAGATTGATAATTATAACTATGAATTCATTTTACATTTGTACAGTTCAAATTACAGTATGTTAATAAAATATTTGATCAAATCCAGATTCTTTAGTTTGGGAATCATAATTCTATATCCATTATTTGAGAAATGATGACTTAAATATTTCTGCAATTTTGCATTAGAAAGGCATTTTAACTGACTTTTTTAGTGTTCCAAGATGCAGAAGCAAAAGTCTTTATAAAATTAGAAACATATAAAACTAAATCAAGAGTGGTCATGAATCATGGATTTGTATATCAGCTCAGCATGTGATTCATCTATGTGACACACCAGTATATACACTTACTTTTAAAAAATATTTTTATTATTAACCTTAATAGGTTAATATCTAACCAAACTTCCCTCTGGTGAGCTCTACAATTCCGTAGTTCTGACTGCTGTGCTCCTGATAAATTTAGCTTAGTGGTTGACAGAGGGTGAAAACTGGCATGTTCAGGAAACCATATTTCTGCTGAATAGGTTGGCCTCCCACACAGCTGAAACTTATGTCAGCCCATGCTTTCATGAGAAAGATATTGGGGAGGAATTTTGGTGTGCCTTGTGATTTTGATTGTCATCCTCTGTGGTACCAGGCATAGCTGGTAACAGTGTTTACACTTTAAATAACCTGACAAAATGTCATCTTCCATAATACCCACTTGCATTACACGATCGTCATTTTTAGCTTGAAGGCTTAAGTGTTCCTGCTGTGCTTGTGTTTTCTCCCTTACTGTATTTCTACAGTCTGCTTAATTTTAAACCCATTGGCAAGTCTTAAAGTTACTAAACTCGTACAAATTGCATGAAATCAGAAATCTGCACTGTAGATGGTATCTGTTAATACCTTTGTTCAGGGAAAATGGAATTGCTTGACATTTATTAGACTTTTGAGACTCCAGAAAGAAAAACATACTGATGCTTGCCTTCATTCCATCATGCACAGATCCTCTTGGTTTGGGTTTGGTGTTTTGCTTTTCTTTCACTTTTTCTTTGTAGAATAACCACAACCTAGAACTTTCTATATATGTATATATATCTATATGTCTTTCTATATATCTATGTATCTTTCTACCTGGGGCCACAGAACTATTCTTTGAAATTTTTTTTGTCTGACTGGCGTGTTGTTTCATGGGTAGTAGTAATGACAAGGTGTGATGTTTGCCTATCATTCTCCCCATACTTTTCCAGCACTATGTTCACAAGTGCCTCTCTGCTGCATTCATACACACACCTGCCTTACTGCTGTCTAGTTGAAAGTTACCAAATGCTATTCACTAATGTTTTAAATAAGGAAATGTGATCACACATGCTGTTTTCTTTCTGAAACAAGATTAGTATTACTGAAACATAATTTTCTTATTATACTTGTATCTGTTAGGTTGAGACACAGACTACATTTGATCCAGGAAAGCAGCAAGTACCTCCAGCTCCTGAACTCTGATATTTTGATAAATCTGAGTGAGATTATTGATTTCCCCATTATAAGCAGGCATTGAACATCCCTACATGGTCAAGCCCATGTACTCAAAATCTCATTTATTCTGCAATAGACTAGCGCTGCTTACAGAATTTCATTAAACACAAAATTCACTAAAACACTGGTTATGCCATACTTCTTAAATCTCCATTTACTGTGTCATGCTATGTGTATCTGTAAAAAGTTACATTAATGAAAGGAATAAAGTTAACAATGGTAGAATTTTATCACATTCACCATTATATAACAGAATATATTTATTTTATTAATAATGGTATTCATATTTTAATGTCCCCCAAAAAAAGTAGTTTATAAAGAATTATTGCAAAAGAACTCAGGGAACATCATATTACTCATCAGTAATTATGTCCTGAGAGAACTGTGACTCTTCTGGATAACCTCTGAAACAAGGTAAGCCTTTCACCAAAGTAATTTTCAATTTTTATAATTGACAGAATGTTTACAAAGAAAGTGCTGAAATTTAGTCTTTTAATCTTACTGAACTTCAATATTATTTTCTCTTCTTATTTCATGAAGAATAACAAATTAAATTATATTTAATATATGGTTATTGTTTCAGCTGACTAGCCCCAGACTGAAACGTTTAAGACAAAAACTTTACTTTTTTATTTAATTTTCTGAATTTTTTTCAAAACTTAAAACCACATTCATAGAATTCATATTCTAAGTTATCCTTTCCATAGTTTCAATTTCAAAATCTAAAGAACAAATTCAAAGTAAATACTCATGATATAAATATAGAGGAAAAAAATATTGTTAAAATTTACTACATAGATTTCTTCTTCCAATTTATAATATCCCCTGACTAAATGCCCTATGTAAGCCTATGCTGTTATTGTCATAACCTTTATGTAATAAAAATTACTTTTTTTCCAAGCGACCTGTTTTCTGGGAAAAAATTTGAAGATGGATACTCTATACAGACAATGAATACTACATTTAATCTAATTTAAACCTGTTTATATATCAATGATCCAAGGTAACAGCAGAAATAAACTACAAGACAAACTTTTACAAAACCCAATACCACTTTTGGTGTGGTCTGTATGGTCTTCCCAGAATTGTTTTGTTTCTAAGATCTCACAATCATGAAGAAAACAAGCATCCATGTCTCTTGGATTTGGCTAATCTTCATTTCCATCCAAGATTTATTTATGGTACATATCAACAATCATTTTTCATACAGAGATGTCCAGGTCTTGTCTTAGAAAGGATCACTGTATTTGCAGCTTGCTCCAGTACTTGCCTTGACATCTGCCACTGGCTACTGCTTTGCTGTTTTGGAAGAGGTGTTGAAGGAGAGCAGGATCTTATCTCCTGTTTGCAAAACCTGAAGTAGAACATGTGGCTGTGAACCTTTCTCCTTGCGAATACTGGGGTCCTCAAGCCTTGTTCAGAGCTCCCCTTTGGGTTTGGTGGTGTCACTGGTGCAGCTGTACCTGTGTTTTGCACAGTTGCCCCATGCCTCCATGCATGTGTTCCTGCATCTGCTGGTCATTACAGTGGATGGGCCCATGGATGTAGTCCAGGTGTTTGCTGATGGTGACTTTCTCTCATCCTTGCCCTGTTTCACCTGCAGCAGCCTGATGACCATGCAATGATAAAACTGATCAACCACATGATCTAATTTTGAAGGTATTATGGTTTTTCTCTAGAGGATGGGTTAGGTGGCATCCAGAAGTCCTTTTCGACTTAAACATACTTGTAGTATGTTTCCATAGTGTTGGTGGCATCCAGTTCCTCCTTGATATCATTACCCTCATTAAGTTGTCCCCAGCCTGTGTCATGCATACGTCTTTTGAAATCATTCTGAAGCCAAAGGTGTCCTCAGCTCCCCTTACAGTTCCTTCATTATTTGCTCAGCTGTGGATGAGGCCTCAGGCACAGCTTTTGACTTTTTCATTACCTGTTTCCGCATCTCACACAGATGGAGGGAGTCTCTTGGATTACTTAGAGCTTTGATCTGATCCACTGCATCTTGGTCAGACATGTTGCCATATATAAACACTGAAGCTACAAAAAATGTCCACTTTTCGTAGCCATCAAGTTGGCAGTGGTTAAATGACTCTTTTTCTCAGGTAGATGCCTACCCTAGAATGCAGTACATCGATTCTAGCAGTTCCTAATTCCTTCTGTTGCCTCTAAGGACACTCTAGACATTATGTCTGCATTGGAGATGCCCATATTTAATAATATGAATTCCATTCATACTGTTTTGATTATATCCAAATTTCATTAACGTATGTATGCAATAGGGAGATTTTCACTGGAAAATCTTTCTTTCAAGTGTGCACAGAAATGCTATCTAATACACAATCATATTCCAGAGTTTGCATAAATTAGACAGAAAAAGCTTAATAAATATATATAACTTGCAGTAAACCATCTGTCAAAACCTGACATCTTCTGTTTCTCATTTTCAGTTTGTGTGTGGGAAGAGGGGGAGAAGGGGTGGGAAGAATTCATATCAGAACAAAAATGGAAGTTCCTAAGCATCTAAGCAGAAAAATCTACTGTGGGTTGTATTGCTCTATGCGGATTACAGCATGTGAGAACTCTGGCACCTGACACGGAACAGTATTCCTCCTCTGCTGGGAATTTAAAGACAGTAATTTATTTTCCAAGGCACCAGGCAGTTACTAAGACTTGTGAACAGGAAATTGCCCTCCACCTGTGTAAGGATGAAGTCCAAAGTGCAGCAAAGGAAGGAAACACAATACCAACATGCCTTGTAACATCATTCTAAACTGTTCCTACACTGTTACCACTTCATCAGCTGTAGCTCTTACATTGTAGCCCCTTTTTATTTAAAAGCATGGATGCAGCAGATCAGAAGGGCAGCCATAACGTGCATGTTCCTGCAGCAGCCATCCACAAACCTTCACAAATGTCAGGCAAGTAAATATTCATATCTGGATTTTAATTTGCCATCTGCAGCTCTAATCATCCTTAGAGATATATTTCATGCTCTTATAAAGAAGTGGTGCATTTTTCTATGGGATATTTGCACATGGCTACTAAGATGTGACAAACTGTAGAGCATATTAGTCTTGGTGGGTTTGCATTTTATTTTTATGACAGTACACATGGTGCATCTCAAAGAAGGGCAGGGAAATAGATCAGAACATAACTTTAAACGCACCAGGAATTTACAGTGTATTTACTGTTTTATTATAAAACCAATTTTTTTCCCTCATCTTAATATAGCCAAAAAGCAATAGTGTTCAGACTAGATACAGGAACATGAAACTTGGCTTAGTGTTCAGGTGGTGAAAATTTGGTGTAGGAGGTGAAATAGAGTAGTTTGTGAAGTGACAATGAATTTCTTTCAGTTCTCTGACCCTCCATGGACCACAAGCTAAAAACCATCTCCCAACATTGATTTCAACTGCTGGAAGGAATTTTCCATTCTGATAGCTCAATGAATTGTTAAAGATTTACCTTTTCTTTTACCATGCCATCATAAAAGTTAGTTTTTAATTTTATAATTTATTTATGAACAATGCGAAATGATTATGCTTTGGAAAAGAGCTGGTCAAGTTCAGGGAAATGTTTAGGCAACAAGATAAACCAGAAAAAGTTATCAGCTGCAGGGGAAGGTGAATATTCTACTTTTCTAATGAAAATGTGAGTCTCTGAAGCAAGCCAGCAAGGCACGCTCAACTGGGTTAAATGGGTTTAACAGGGAGAAATGAGCACAAATTATTCATGGGAATTCTTTAATCTTCTGTGTAATTATGTGATCATTCTCAGAACAAAGACTTTGGTTGCTCATAACAGGAGAAAAAAGTCAGTTCACACTCTAGCACAATGATTAGCATAGAGCTGTGGAGCTGATAATCTAGTGCTTATTTTTTTTTCTGCGTATTTTGAAAGTTTGGGATGCTAAGCCTAAATAATTTAGAGATAATAAGTAACTCTTTTTTGCTTAAAAGAAAGCAGTTTTCATTTTGGTTTTTTTTATCTTAGTCTTTAATTTTTAATCCTACTTCTTCAAGTAACTAAGTTTTCTTTTTCTCAACCACCTTATTCAGTTCAGATAAAACAGTATCACTCTGTGACAAGTATTTTACAATACATACAGTATATGAATCTGTAAAGCTTTAGTTGACATTATTATGGTTTTGATATACAAGGCTTAGATATAATAGTAACAACATATAGCTATGTCAGAAACATGCTATGTCTAGAGCATTAGGATTAGTAATCTATTTGGTATACACATGGACACGTTGGCCAGAAGTTAATAAATAAGGACATTAATAAATAAGCACTATATTACAATTGGTCTCCAGTGCAACTGCATATTACAGCTATTTTAGTAGTTAAAGTATTCAGTGTGATTCATGTGAAGTGTTGTCATGGAATTAATAATGGTTTACATCTTTTTGTAAAAAGGGTCTGTACTCATTGTAACAATGTGATTATTCATGTAACAAATTGAAGAGGTACCTAGGACTCTCAGGGTTATGCGCTGCCTTGAGCTTATTCACAAAAACTCCTACAGACACAAAGCCAATCAAAAGGATAAAAAAATATACTCCTGGGACTATACTCCCAGATATGTGTGTACTCCTATAGCAATTTAGAATACCCAGAAGATAACAACTTACTTTGCAGTTCCTGTTTAGCTGTCTTAGCCTGGAGGAGGTTTCTCTGGACGCCCTTGAGAAAATGCAGTGGCCAAAGGATGCTCAGGCTGAAATTTCTGGTAACACAAATATCTTTTGCATATGTTAACCAATCAAGGCAATTTTAAGAAATGTTTCTGCAGTTTAGCAACCCATTAAATGCTACTTTAAATTGCTCTAAATTCTGCCTAGTTTACTAGCTGTGTGAACTTTCTCTTGAAGATTGGTTTCTCATTGTCAAAAGATTTGAAAGGAACCACCAAAAGGAACATTTGGGTTCTGTGTCTGTTTATTTTCCTGTTTGTATGACCGTGTTTAACTTTTCTATTAAGAAGTAGATACAAGAAAAATCCTATCCAGATCAACAAAACTGCCTTCAGTTCTTTATGGGGTAGAATGATGAGAAGCAAGGGAGATAATTAACATCAGTAAATACTCAACTTATTAGGTGTCCAGGAATAGAAATATTTTCATATATCTATTCTGTTAATGACCCATTTCCTACTTACAGATACAAATCAAAGAGTAAGCTAACTTCTCTAAGTTCACTGCAAATAATCCTAAGAACATTCTTCAGGCATTTACCTGAAAAAATATATATATTGACCAAAATTTTGTTTTGCAATACCAGTGGAAATTCTAGGAAAAAAAATCTCCAAGAGGAAGTAATTTCACAAAATGTTGCCTATAGATGATGTGGGCTTACTCTTTATGTTTAGCTTGTCATCCTCCTACAGATAGCAATGAAACCCACCATCTCATACTGTCCTGAAAAGCTCTCTGGAAATCAAAGTGAAATGTAAGTACATACCCAATACATACTATACACGGATCTCAGACTGTTGTACAGTTTTTTATCTCAAATGAAAGAGCTAAAATCATAGAATTGTAGAATGGTTTGGTTTGATAGGGACCTTTAAAGGTCATCTATTCCAACCCCACTGTAAGGAGGAGAGGCAACTAAATCAATCACGTTGCTCAGAGCTCTGTCCAACCTGGCTTTAAATGTTTCCAGGTTTGGGGTATTGCTCATCCCTCCGGACAACCTGTGCCAGTGTTTTACCATCTTAACATTAAAAAAATTTCTTCCTTGTCTCCAATCTAACTCTCCTCTTTTAGTTCAAAACCATTATCCCTTGTCCTGTTGCTACAGGTGTCACTAAAACATTCGTCCCCATCTTTCTTATAAGCACCTTAACATACTGAACAGTTCAAAAATGTCTCCACAGAGCCTCCTCTTCTCTAGGTTGAACAACCCCAACTCTTTCAGCTTGTCTCATAGGAGAGGTATTACCTCACTCTGATCATTTTTATGGCACTCCTCTGGACCCTCTCCACAAAGCCCATGTCTTTCCAGTGCTATTGCAGAGCACTCTGCAAAATATAATTATTTAGGATCTTACAAGAGAAAATATAAAGTCTCTCCTGAAGAGGTTGCAGTGATAGCTTTGATTTGTTTTAGCATGGAACTGATTAATCCAGTTGCACATGTTTGTTATTTAAAACTAAGTTAAGCTTTCATTATATACTTTATATATAACCTGACACAAATTAATCATACATCCATATACAAACACGCACAGTAGCTGCCATGAGAAAAGGCAAGCAAAACACGTATATCTCTGAACCTCTGCATCTTCAGAGAATGGTCTGTGCTTTTGGTTGAACTCTTCTTGTGCCAATGGGCTCTTTATTTCAGCTTTCAATCTTTCCATCTTTTTCAGCTTTTCAATCTTTATATATGCTTTTTTAATCTTTTCTTATATTCTCTCATTGGTCATTTAATCCTTTACTTATTCTCTTTTCTACATGAGAGGGAAATGCAGTTTTGATCAAATAGGAAACTTGTTTCAATCATGCTGGTTAAATTCCACTTACCTTCTATATAGTCTCTAGCTTATATATTGCATTGCAAATTCCTCAAGGCTTTCTTGGTCCTCGGGTACTACTACACTGATTATCATTACTAATATCACCAGATTTTCAAGAGTTTCAATTGCCTATAAATCTTATTGAGGTCAGTGGGTACTGCAGTCCTGGGACCTCAAGAAATTCCAGGCACACTCAGAAACTCTAAGTTAATAGCCAAAATATAGATTGAAACTCTTAACTTCGGGGATCTTGGTTTCAGTATTTTTAGTATTTTGCTTTATCTTTGTTCCATTATCATGACTTATGGAACAGACTTGAATGATTGTCTTGGTTTGAAAGACAGGTGTTTGCTAAGAAAAGCAGAAGCCTTCCTTTGGACTGAAAAATGTGATCCTTCCTTCATACAGATTATTATGATTTTGAAATTAAGGGAGCTCTCAGGCAAAGATATGGGGGTAGGAATAGCAGTTCTTTACTAGTATATCTAACACGACAAACAAGAACAACAACAGCTATGAAATCACCCACAAACAGAACAGTAACTCAGTCCCAGTGTTTTTTGGCTGCAGGCACCTTTTCCCTGAGCTGCAGTTCCCGGTGCTGGGGGCGGGCGGGTCCCGCAGAGCTGCAGGAGGGCTGGGGGTGATGGCAGAGCTGTCCCAGGGGGAGAGAGAGATGGAGAGAGAGCCCTCTGCTCACGGTGTGGGTCCTGATACTCAGCAGAGTGCTGGATGGTGGCAGGTTACAGTGAGAAGACAGCAGGGCAGGGTCTGACAGCAGTGAGGATGGCTCCTGATGCTGGGATGGCAGGGATGGGGCTGAGGCGGCGATCGTCCTTCTCGTCCGAACTCCGCGGGGAAATGGGGACAGCCAGAGCCTCCCGTCTGCTCTTCTGGATGTTTGGATATCGAGGGGTTTCCTTCTTCTCTCCCCTCCCCCTTGTCACCTGGGCCCAGTCAACAGGTATCTTAGCATGGCAATGGGGAAAATTCCACAGAGGGAAAAGGGAAAGAACCAACCCCCACAATGATTAGATGAAACATTTTTCAGATAGTTCCAAACTGTGGTGAAGGATCTGTACCTACATCATACCATCACAGAAATTTGAAGCATTGCTGTTTTCCTCTGCCACCCTATCTGCTGTGGTAAGAGCTGTGCCCTCCCTGTTGTTTGAGTAAATACTCCCCTGGGAAGAGATGCAAGGCACATGGTAGAGTGGAACAGTTCATTGCAGACAGTTAATGCTCTTCCATTTGATATACAACAGAGTAACCATATAACCATATAATTCTGGTGTTGATTTTTTGTTGTTTCAGTATGAATTTACAATAAGAGTGATATACTTACTTTTCTGATTTAAGTGGCATGGTTCTGGAGCTTATCTATCAGTTTGATTATCAACTGGTTAACCTGAAATTTCGCACCAGCACAGAGACTGCCCCAGGTGTCAATAAAACAGCCATGCTTAGATAACAGGATTAGACATAAATTTTAATTCTTCTAGTCAGAGAAGATTTTGGGGTTCACTGTAATTGTTGTGATTTGACACTGCAAAACACCATGCACCCACAAGAGCTGCTTGCTCACCCTCCCCTGCCACAGCTGGGCAGGTGAGAGAAAAATTTAAATACTTCATGTGTTCAGATAAGGACCAGGAGAAAACACTACAAGGGCAACATAGGCTCTACTTAAAGGTACAAAGTGAATTTATTACTACCAGAACCAGAGGAGGATAATGAGAAGTAAAATAATCCCTTAAAACACCTTTTCTTAACCTAGCCCATCCCTCCTTCCCGCTGACGGCTCAGGGAGACAAGGGGGTCGGGGTTTGGTCAGTTCATCACTGAGATTTTCTTCCGCAGCTCTGGGAGAGGATTCTTTCCCCTGTGAGAGCGTGCAGTCCCTCCCACTGGAGGGAGGATTCCATGGGAGCTCTCCATTAACTTCTCCAGCATAGTTTCAATTTCACGAGCAGCAGCAGTGCCAAAACTGCTGTGGTGTGGGTCACTCCTCCATGGGGTGCAGTCCGCCAAGGACAGGCTGCTCCAGCCTGTGAACAGGGACTCCCCTCTCCATGGGTCTCCCACTGGATCACAGCTTTCTCCAGGCATCCACCTGCTCCAGCATGGGCACCTCCCCCACGGGCTGGAGTGGATCTCTGCTGCATCCCCCATGGATTCCCACGGGCTGTAGGTGCATCTTGGCATCCCCCATGGATCCCCATTTCCAAGATTTCCCCAAATATGTTAATAGTCTATCAATATGGCTTATTGTCATATGGAAAGTGATATCTTCTTTAGAATGACAAAATATGTGAAGTTTTGTTTGGTTATTTGTTTTTGGTGGGGTTTTCTTGTTTGTTTGTTTTTGTTGTTGTTTTTGTTTTTGTTTTGTTTTGTTTTTTAACTGGGTACACTCAAATCCCCTGTAAGTTTTAATTTAGAAAAGTTGTACCCTGAAATGGTATTCTTGTTAGCAGATTCTTCTTCCCTGAATAACTGTCACAGTTCACATGAAGGAAAATTACTTGTTATCTCTGTATTTTGTGCTTTACTCATCAGAAATGGCCCAATTCACTCTTTTGTGAGGGTACACCTCAAATGGGATTGCCATTAGAAAGGCTCAGATGACTTGGTGGAAAAATGCAGGCAGTAAAATAAAATATTAATTGGTTGCTTGCTTACTTTTGAGTGAGATGTGGTTTGCAGATACAGGAATGGGCACAGATGGTTCTGGTTTTGGCTTCAATTTATTAAAATGGCCTAATCTGTTTGAAACTATGCCCAAGGGACCAACAGTGTTCCAGAGACTGACAATACCATACAATGTAAAAATTTGCTTAATGAGTGCTTTAAGTAGTGAATTAAAATTCCTCAAGAAACATTTGAGGAAAGAAAAGGAATAGCCCACTAAGGAGAGATTCTTTTTCATGTAACCATTTTTCTTTACATAGCTTAAAATTTCATTATACATTCTGTTCTTAATAATATGTGAATAGTGAGTGCATATTGCTATGACTACTTTATATTAGGAAATTATTAACTACAGATTTAAAGTGCACTGCAGAAGTACTTCATGCCATGTTTCTATTTATATTATGCTAAAAAAGTAAATATGTTAAGGAGGACCCAAGAACAGGCTTACAGGAGGAGCCTGTATAACAGAAGACATTTTGTACTTCTCTGACACCCACATGACACATTTAATACACTGCCAGCAGTATAAATCACACAGACAGTCTTTTCAAGATAACAGTGAAGTATTACTATTCTCTTAAAGCTGTACTTTTGTGGGGTGATAGCACTTGCTTCTTTATGCAGCAGTCAACAGAGCCCTGGATCAAAATAGATTATTGTGTAAGCAGAAAGCAAACATGCAAGTTTTCAGCTGCAAAATTGCTTCAGCTGCAGTACAGATACAACAATACTTGCTTTCAATAGCTAAGGGGGGAAAAAAAAAGATTAAAAGACATACCAGTCAAATTGCTGTAACTTCCAATCCAATAGAACAATGGCAAGCTGCCCAAAGGAAATGCCCAAAATATTTGATCTGTGCCAAGCTGAAGGACAGTGCGTTGCACATTGGGAACTCTTGATCTTAACAATCATGAATAAATTTAAAAATAATTAAAAAGCCATCACTACTGCTACAGATATCTTGTCTAGAAGAAAAATTTAGTCACTGTCATTTTTAGGATATATTCTGTCTGTACGTATTTAACAACTCCCTGTGAAATTAATTCCTTTAATAATATCCTCACAATCTAAGTTGTAAATAAATTCTATTTCCATGCATGCATAAAATATTACTATCTCCTTGTTTATATATTTTATGCATTATATATAAATGTTATATAAAGTATGTATTTTTTATATCGTATTTTGGGGTGTGGGTTAAATTAAATTCTAAGAGTAGCCTAATAAAAAAAATCAGTTTGACTAATAGTTCTGTAATTTTCTGGCAATCTGTTTTTAATGATTTCTCTTTTTTTTTTACATTTTTTTCAATGGAAAGTAAAGCTGCACTTTGTTGCTGTTAAACATTAACAGCAATCCTTAAAAAACAGTAAAAATAGACCCTGAAGTTATGTGAAACTTTTAATTACACATTCAGTAGCCCAGTTTCTAGTGTACTTTTGTTCAACATGATTGTGAGTGATCAAAAAAGAGGAGGTATACTGGTTCTAAAGCTAACACAAGGACGCCAGTGAAATGCAGGCCTTACTCTGATCACATTACAGCAAAATATATTGTTTTTGCTTCATTTTAGTCATGTCAGTCATTCCAACACAGTGCCATCAAAACAAACCATGCAAGACAAGCCGTGGCCACAGTTGTTTGGTTAGTTTTTGTGTGATTAATGACACCATAAATTATTAGAAAATACATCATGCACTAATTGGTGATTAAAGAATATGAACAATCATGGATACTCTTAGGTGGGATTAATTTTACATCAAAAGGTGTTATATAATAAGATTACTAAAATATTAATGTGAATTCTCAGAAATACAAAATTCTGTTCTAATATGAAACTAGCTTTTCCTAAGCAGTAATAGATATGAGCTAGTCTTACCAAATCCCCTAAAAGCTGGAGTGCCTATCAGCTTATCTTTAACTACCATGAAATAGTGAGAAGAACAAGTTTTACATATGAAGCTAGAAATGGAACTACAGTAAACAACACATTTCAGACCAGTTCTGTTCAAGGGGAAAATCCAGGGATGTTTTAAAGCACACATAAAACTTTTAAGCATCTGCTGAAGGTATTTGCTTGAGCTTTACCAGAATACATCCTTAAATTTCATTGCTGTGATTTACTTCTTAACGGCCCTAAGCACTAGAGGTCTGAGCAGGTAAAGCAGCTGTTCTTAACTGTTTAATGACTGAGTAGTTTATTTCCTTTGTCACAGCAGTTACCCTCACCTTCATCCAGCTCACACCCCTAAACCTCTTCATTTCAACCAGCAGCCCCTATCACTTGGTGTGCCCCTCATGTGCACCTTGCATGTGGGAGTCAGAATGGACTACTTGAGTTGTGGTGTCCTTGCATGCCTTGTGGAACCTAACAACACAAATGCTGCTCTCCAGCTTCTCTAAAGGACTCCTCTTACCCAGTCACTGGTCTCAAAACCCCCCATTCTTCCTTTCCCTCTTCTCCTTCCCCATAGACACCTCTAGCCCCACACAAATCTCTTCCCCTAACATAGCCCCTGAGCTGCATCCATCAAACCCCTGAGTATTTGCTCCCACCAGAAGAAGAAGCAGGGTGTTTTCATGGGGCTGCTGCTCACAGAAAGACCAGCACAGAGAGGGAACAGAGGATGGCAAATGAGAACAGCTACAGCCCCAGCATGATCCATGACTTCCTCTTTTATCCCTCACATAGAGAAAATGTCATACTATTCAACTAGCAAAAAAAGAGAAACACCCAGCTACAAAAGAATCCTACTTCAGGTTTGAGAACAATACTACATTTGTGCTAAGTCTTTTTTTTAGTCTTATAGGTGGAAATAAGAATTAATAATTCCTGGAACTAACAGGTATCCATACAGATATTCTCCCTGGGTAACATACTGTGATTCCTGCACTCTGTCAGGGAGTTTGGTGAAAAAAATTATATATTCTAACTTAATTTTTAAATTTGTCATAATGATTTAATGAACTTACATCGCCCCAAACATTAGAATATCTTTATTAAATGGCTGGTCCATCCTAAAACTACTGGGTGGGGAGTCAGTAGTTGAGGTTCACTTTAAATGTGGGAACTGAGGCAGAGTACAAATCTGGATCTCCTTCCCTTCTCCAGCTTTAAGGATTTAGGTTTATGCAGTGCAACACAATAACTGAAACTACTTTATCCAAGCATGTAAAGCCAAATATCCTGCCAGAGACCTGTGAAAACTTCAGTCTCCCTGCACCAATCTGGTGACCAGCTCATGCTGAACTTCCCTTCTTAGAAGGATGAAGCATTGCCAACATGTATGTTCACGAATATGGGCAGGAAAATTACCTTCTGATTCATTCATTTGTCTCAGAATGGTGACATGTGGATTCCTTTACTTTTCTGATGTGAAGGAGTGAGAGGCAAAACAAAACAGCTGTTGACCCCACATCCACACATTTTCCAGAAAAGTACATAGGCAAGGGCAAGCTATATACACCCTCCACGAATTCCCTTGAAAACACACATTCTTAAAGTAAATGTGAGGTTCATTGACAGACAATTAGAGGCAAGAGATGGCTGCATAGGGATGCTGATTTTTGGGTCTTATCCATCATATAATTTCATGACTAATGCCTTGAAAGAAAATGCCTTCTACATCACCTGAAGAAATGAGTTTCAGAAGCAAGGATCAGACATCAAGACCCAGTTCCCCCTCAGGGATTTGAAGGAAGTTATTTTATTATTCAAAATCAGCTCTAGGAAGGGACTTTTGTGCTATGAACTCAAATTTAACAATTTGGGTTTGCAGGTGCATGGCTAAGGGCTAGAAGGCTCTGGGAAGGCAGATACTCCTTTCACGTCAGGACTTCTCACCACAAGGCTTGCTTGCTTCTCCTGAGTGTGCTGCCTGGTGGAAAGCATCTTCCTCTGGAACTTGCTTGTTTTGTTTACTTTATAGGGAGACTTGATTGGTGACTTGGCCCCACAGCTCCCCTAGAGCAGTGCCTCACTCATTGCATATCCTGCTTCACTGGGACGCTGCTTGTGAGTGTGCACTGCAGGGATTTGTTTGAGCCCATTGCTTCCAGGCTTGTGACTTTGACAAGCTTTGCCTCCCATTTTCAAGTGGTCTCAGGTCCTGATGGAACTGACCATGTGCTGGGGACCAAACATGCCATAGGGTGAAACAGTGAACACAGTGCTTTGCCCTGGTTCCTTTGAGTCCAGTGCCTGCTGAAGACCACAAACCAGTAAGAGACCACTTCCCCTGGGTTCTCATGGTTACTCAAACTGATGGCCTCAATTAATGTCATCAGTAGGTACAGCTGAAAAAGGAGTTAGCTTAGAAGTAATAAATTACAAAGAATTTGTTTTTCCTCCCAAAGCTTTGAAAATTAAAGGTGCAAGTGTTGTTGAATAAATAACAAGTAGACTGTGAAAGGATGTTGCCATCTGGAAATAAGAACCCAGACAACGCAATGTATACTTGTCTATGCCTTTCCCCTTATCAGAGACTGGATGTGCAGAGTGTCTTACAATGCAGGGCTAGTTGAACCTATTGTAGAAAACCCACCAAATTCTGGAGTGCTTAGTTGTGTCTGCAGAGATTCAAGATCTGTCTACCCTCAGAGCAGACAAAACTATATTTGGTATCTAGATATATATATATATATTAAAAATGCAATTGAAGATACTGTTCCAGCAGTATTTCTAATAGATGATTTTTTTACGGTATCTAAGAGTTGACTTTACTTACCTTCAGTTCTGAGTATTCAGACTTTTTTTTTTCCTTTTATTCTTGTGTTGCACATTATTTAAGAAAGGGAAAGGAGGGAATTGGAATATAGTTACATGCTATTGTATTAGGGAACAATATTCAACACAGGTCTTCTAATATATAGTTTCCCTCAGTTGATATATGTTGGGTCCTACATGTACCCAGAATAAAGATGGTTTGTTAATTGAAATGTATTTTCTTCTTGTTCTATTTCTAAACTTGGAATACAGGTGCATAAGAACCAATACAGATAAACAAAAATTTGCACATGCTTTATACATTTTAAAATGCAATTACTTTCCCAACAGCTTCTTTAATACATGATCAATGCAGAGCCAGGATCTGAGGAAATTGTTTGGTTTTTCATAACCACAGCAATCAATCAAAAAGTAGAATGAGATCTTTTAGCATTGATATTTCTGAGCAATGGTAAAATAAAGTTTAAAAGATACATCAGGATTTCTTAACAGATATTTTTGTCACACTATTCTCTCCAAACCTCAAACACACTTCTTTGTGAGCTGCAAATGTAGGAAGATTTGGTTTCAAGAAATTACTACTGAGACCAGTCCAGTACCAATGTAGGTGAACCACATCGTGCCACTTTAAACTCTCTGTTCCTGCTAACTTAACAATTTTGGGCACAGGCTGATCTTTATGCAGAATATAATGGAGCCGATAAAACATTTCAGCCAGCTTTTATCTGGCAATTAGAAACTTCTTCCCCCAGTCCCACCAGCTGGAACTACCAAAGACTGTGATGAAGCACGGACACTTCACAGAGCAGCAATGAACACGTTAATAACACCCCTGTCCACTCCTCCTGCTTTTTCCTCTACCAAGCAGTTAATGAGGGGCAGATGCTATAAAAGACCAAAAATCAGCTTGAGCAAAGGTGATGGATGGTGATATCTCAGCTGCCTCTAGAGCTGCTGGAGCAGCTAGGTGTGGAGAGGGGCCCTGCCCAGGGCAGGAGGCATTGGCAGGCTAACACATCTAGCAGCCTGCAAGAGAGGCTGAACTGGTGTCTGGATATCCCTGCCAAAGGGGAAATAGTGGCTCTGAGATAAAGGGATTGATAAAGCAGGACTAATCTATGTCTGTTTACTTAGTTACTTAGAGGTGGGTGATAATGCTGTGTGTAGAAGTGAGAAGTTGCTGCGCAGACACTGTGGGACACACCTTAGGAATAGATGCTGGCTTTTGGTACTCTGTCTTGAGATTTTAAGAACGTGTGTGATTACATTGAAATGGGGCTTTAAGTGTTATTAATTTTCAAAATAAATTGTTCAATTAATTTCTTCTATTTCATCTCAGAACTCTTTCTTCAATTACCCCTTATCCAAGAGAAAGCTAGTTCTGTAGTGTCACATTGCACTCAGAGCTAGGACAAATCCTGCCAGCAGTGGTAGCAATAGAGCAGTTAGGGAATCACAGCCCTAGGGAGGAATCACCTGAAATAAGAAGAGAATCTTGCCTTCTGTTTCTGTGGTGATGATTGGTTTTACTTGATTAGCTTTTATGGTAGGCTTTACATTTTTTTTTTGGCTGATGTATAATAAAACACTTTTACTGGGTTGGCTTAATTTTCAAAGCTTTAAAAAAATCAATTTGTTCCTTTGCACTCAGTATATTGGAGCTAAAAACCATAATGTGCTATTACTTCAGGGTCACTGCTTAACTTCTGTTGACCCTCTCGCCCATGAGTATTTCCTGGAGTTTATTGCTACAATCTATCTCCTGGACTATTTATGTATTAACTTACTTTGCTTGTTTTCTTCCAAGTCTTTGAGAACAATGATTAATTTTAGGGCAACAGCAATTTGCTAAATGCAAGAACACAAAATCCATGAAATCTCCACTTTGTACTAAAGAGATTTTGAGAGGGTTGTGACAGATGTGGATGTTTCAGACACCACAATGTACAACAGGGAAAGAAAGAAATGCAATTCTTAGAGCTAATAGGACATATTAACAAGTGTTATTCTGTCCTTTGGGCCAATTGAGTTAAACACCTGCTATTGTATATCACAGTTTCTTCAACCAGGAGAAGGAAAACAACGATGGTACCAAAGTAATTTATAAGCTTTTGGCGAAGTTTTTGAAAAACTACCTGATTGATTGTTTGTTTGTTTGTTTGTTTGTTTGTTTGTTTTAATGGGGAGGTTTGTATGAGCTCCTTAAAGTACTGTGAGTCGACTGGTGTTGTAACTGCCCAGGAAATGATGGAGTTACACCTTTACAGCCAGGCATCAGCAGAGCTGAGGTCAGCACATTACCCTGAATATCTCTCTTGTTAAATGCTGGTATCTACATTCTTTGAGAGGTGCATATTATTATAGTGCCTGCAAGACAACCAAGTAATAAGCTTTCTGCTTGACTATGTCTATATTAATCTAATTAATCTCTTACATCATACTAAAAACACCTAACTCCTCATCAACGAGAAGCTGTTTTGTATAAAGACTTCTAATACCCCACTCTGGCTAGAAAAATCAATTTTTTTATATCAAAGCAATATATGTAATGGATAAGATGCCAGTGTTTCCTTCACTGTTGTTAAACAGGTTGGATGCTCTGTAGCAGTATTTCTTATGATCCTGGTATTTCTGTGTTTTACAGACTATAGCAATATAATGGTGCAACATTAGTCACACCAACAATTCTCACTCTACTTATCAAAGCAGCCTTTAGATAACTTCCAGATGAGACATGACAGTGGGTAATCCATTATCCTCTTTGCTGGTTCTTTTGTCTTCTGAACAAAGGATTTGATACAAATTGTTAAGCTGATTCCGACACGTAGCAGTTAGGACTAGCATTTTGAAAATATATTTTCCATACTTGAATGGAATGAATCAGCTTCTACTTGCTTTAGGGAGTGAGGGCAATGTGTGGAAACAGATGAATAATGAGCTGATTTAGTAGAGGAAAACTGCTGTAGGGAGAGATAATAGTAGGTAACAAATAAAAACCCCAAAGCAAGGAAGCTGAATACTACTTGAGGAAGGTGGGGGGAACTGTTTTAGTAATCTTGTTTTTTGAGAGAATATCATAGAAGAAAAAAAAATAAATCAAGACTTCCTCAGCACGTGACTTGTAGATGAAAGACCACAGGACACCCTGATTCTGAAGTGTGGGAATAGCACCATCTATTGCAGGGTTGTCCTTACCTTGTATCAGACCTCACAGCTGCCACTCCCTGGCACTCACAACAGCTTGGTAAGGTAAGGACAGGGCATTTTCTTGAATTAGGAGGGAGCAATCTGCTTTCCTAGAGACTTGGGAAAAGCCAATATAAGGCAGGAACTGAGTTCATTTCTTCTGAATGAAAAGCTCACTCAATACCTTCTGACTCTGTTTCCCCTCCTACTAGGAAGTGTCATCTGCTTGAGAATCTTGATAAATCAGGCTAATGAGCCCACCTATAACTATATCTTGCCATCTGGGATTAAAACACAATACTTCAAAAACATTTGGACAAAACAACTACTGTCAAACCTCAAAAAAAAACCAAAAACAATTCACTTGAATGATAGAGAGTGTAAACCTCTGAAGTATATTTAACATAAACTTATTTACACATCCTACAGTTTATAACTTTCTTTCTTCAAAGCACCATTCTTCATAAGGAAATAGAAAAAGAAACAAGAGAAATGCAATGGGGGATAAAAGGCAGAAAGAAATGGATGATGTATTATGAAAAAAAGAAGTTTATTTTTCAGATCATATTTTGACTTGTGACACTGATTGACCTGCATCTTTTAGATACATTCCATTACATGTGGAAATTTATAGCTGCAAAAGTAGCTAATAAGATTACGCTAAAATCCTGAGACTGTGTGCAATGATATTAGTTTTATAGACTTCTTATTTTATTACTGAAAAGAACATAAGGGAATTGTTTCTTTTTCATCATCTGCTTATTTGCTATTGCTAAAGAGCTACTTGTTGCCAGCACGGCAGCATGGTTTGAAGAGAAACTGAGTTGTGACTTCACGAGATAAACACATTTCAGCTAACATTAGCATGTGTCAGCTGTCCTTAAAAGTTCACTAAGTGCTTCCAAATTAAAAAAATGTCATCTTTATTCCTTTAATTTGCTAAAATTCAAACATTGCTAGCTTTAGATGCTATTTTCATTTAAAAAAACTTTGGTCTACAATCTTTATATACACAGTATGTCTTCTGTATCTAGGATTCATTTTGCACTATAAATATAAAAAATATATTATTGATAGCAGATATTATTGTTAGCAAAGCAACTTTGACAGCTGCAGCTGGAAAACTCAGATCAGACTTCATGATGAAGCATAAAACTGAAATCTCAGAAAAATATTTACTGAGTAGATAGATACATCTAACTTGTATGTTTTTACTACTAACTCATTGAAAACCAGTCTGAACTGGTGACATGACCATGCTGAAAACATCCTTGCAGACTTATTTCTTCTTTAATATGTGAACAAAATAGATGCAACAAACTGAAATTCTAACCAAGCATTAAAATACATCCAGAAAGTCATCCTCAAAAATAAGAACTCCTGTTGATTTTATGACATTTCACTTAGTGACATCTTACAAACACAACTGGGAAACTGATTTTTCAGCTCTCATGAAATAAGACTGTTCAAAGTGAACGTCAGGAGACAGAGAAGTTGACAAAGTAGTCCACAAAGGTTTCCTGAATCAAGATTAAAATCACAGTTCGACAATAATCATGTCAGATTTCCACATGAGCAGGTATTCTGACCTCGACAATTGATTACAAGAATAAAAAGCATACCATGGTACGGGTTTTTCTGCAGATATCAACAGCTTGCCATTGACAAAGGTTTAATATATTTACAGTTTATATTTACCTAGAACTTTGTTAAAAATGTGTATTGAACTGGCTAAATTTTCTGAGATTCGCAAACTTTTCTGAGTTCTCCAGTATCCAAAGAGTTTGTTCTGTGATTCTGTGTTGGCAATACCATCTCATTAGGCTTCCCAGAAGGAAAAGTACTTCTGATTCATCAGAAGCACATGAGATAATTTCAAACTCTGCAAGAGATTAACAAAAAAGTAATAATTTTTACTCTACAAAAAGGAAAAGTTTTAGGTTCTTAATTACAAAACTGGAAAGCATCTAATACAGTCCTGAATCACATTACCAGAATTTTTTTCCATACCTGCTTTAGTGATGTGGTCGATGAGAGGCAGACTTGGCATATTAACATCTCCAGTTTCTATGCTGGCTTTGCTTGGAGAAACTGCTGAACTGGTATTTATTTTGAGGATGCTGACTAAGGAGAAATCTCTTTCACTTATCTTTTCAGATCTCTTCTCTTAAGTCTATTGTCTAGTCTATCTTGTCTAAGATAGCTCTTCATCCATTATGACTATGATAACTCAGTTTTCTCTTCCCCTGTTCAATACGTGGCATAAAGCAAATCAGCAATGTTGGACATTTCCCAGCCTTGTTCCTGGGATTTAATGTGTTCTTCAATGAACATTAATTAAATAGGCTTTCTCTAAGTGTTAACATTTTCAAGACTCTTAAATGATAGGTATTAGCTGCAAATGCATCTTATCAAACTCCTTAATCTCTAGGTCCATGCTAAAGTAAGGATCATAAGGACCATATGTGACCTAGTACTCCTGTCAGATTTATTACTGTTAATGAAAGCAGGTCATTATCCTGAGCACCTTATCATCCTGCATCTTTCAATTTTATTTGATACTTGCAGTTTCATGAAACAAAGCAGTGTAAATAGGTTCATCCTGAAGTAAACATGGTAAGTGTGTTGATTGTTGCAGTTGAGTTTAAAAGAGGATGTAATCATCTCTTTCCACTGTCTAGACATTTGAAAGGGTTGTCAGGACTACAGCTACAGCTTACCAAGCATCTGCTTTTGCTCTGCGGGGAGAGCTAAATCTTTGACTTCAAAGTTTCACAATAAACACTTATCTGGGGTGGATTTCTGACATGAAAAATCATCAAATGAGTGCTACCCTGCACTGGACAGTCGCTTACCATTTCTCATTAGGCACACAGCCAGACTCCATGGTGCATGTGGAACCCAGAAAAAATCATATTTTAATGTTTATAAAGTGGTTAAGGTGTTCAAGGGTAGTTTGGATCAACGTGCAGGGGCAAGTTACAGGGAAGCCTTACTGCAGACAGGGGTGGCAGCTCTCAGAGAGCAGAACTTACTGCTTGGGGGAAGGCTGTTGCCTGGCAGACGGGTATACCTATCTTTGACTAAATAATTCGAGTGTTTCTTGGAGACCCGAATCACTACAGGAACCTTTTCAACCTGCGATAACCAAGAAAGGACCACTTCAAAATGAGATAAAAGGAGATATTCATCAACATTCATCTGCTTTAGTATCCAACTGCTCCTGGAGAGTTCTTCTCTTCTTAAAGATTTCCTTGGCAAATGAAGTATTGCCACAGTTGCTGAATTGAAGTAAACTTGCTAGGTTACACTTTTCTTTGAAGATATATCCCTTCCTTAAGCCTGCTATCAGCACAAGTCACCGTGGCATTTGGCACATCAGCTGTGCATTCCTACACACTGAATGTTGACAGTGCATTTTAAGATCCATCACAACACACAGGATATATGCTAAGGTGAAACTAAGACAACATAGCTTCTAAGTAACTGCATTTCTTATTTCTTCATAGCCAGATCAGCTCTGTACTGAATGTAACTCAGTTCAGTGGAATCACTGTTAGAAAAAAATGTTTCTGACACACTCCATTCCCTGCCTGCACAGCCTATGGCCTCTATGGTCTGTTTAACTGGACAGTTTCCTGCTTGCCCACCTCAGTATGGTCCTGGAATCTTCGTGCTCAGGATGCTGGTACACTTCTGAAGCAGGTTTCAGGGTTTATGGCTCATCAGATACAACAGCTGTGCCTAGAGACATCAGCCCATGTAACACGGAGGAAGCCAAAGTTCTGTGCTGCTCAGTCCTCACATTTAAGAGAGCCAGTTGTTCAGTAGTACTATTTCTTTCAAGTGTTGAAGAAGAAGCATCATATCTGAGCTGTACTTTAAACATACTGCACAGTTTTGATGCCCATAATGGAACAAGCTGGGACAGTCCAAGCAACAGAGGTCTTCCTGGCCACAAACTGCTAGAGAAATCTGTGATGTGGTTTCATGTGCAAACAAGTTTGGAAAGACAAACGAGCAACAAGCTGCTGGATGTGAAGCAGTTTGTAATGCTCCTGGGGCCACTGCACAAAAATGTGGTAGTTGTTTTCAGTTCTTAACTCCCAAACTTTGGCTACTTGTTGCAGCTGTCCCTTTCCCCCAACCCCCACAACCATCATTAACACCAGGATTTGACCCTCTACAGGTCAGTGTCACAGCTACTCCTGTGTCAGTTGTCTCAGCTAAGCACTTGTTAAGATCATTCTAGCATTAAAGTTTGCCCAGGCTTCCTGGACTAAAACCTAATCCCAAACCAATTACTTTTTCTAACACCAGTCCTAACCCCAGTCTGCCTTCCCCTGCTGTGCTCAGCAGCAGATTTCTCTCTTTGGTCTCAAATGATTAAAAATGTTAACTCTACTCACAACTGTATGGGCCATAGTAATTGCTCAGGCCCTCCTACCAGCTCCAGATCATGAGTAAGAAAGGACTTAATGAAAAATAGCTTGGCATGCTTCTGCAGATTCTAGTAAAGATTGCTTTCTTGGAAAATGTGGCCACTGAAAAGCTATGTTTGAGGTTAATTTGGTTTTAATTGTAGCTGAAAAATTTTTTGTTTTAATTCTCTTGACTACTTCAGTGACTACTGGCACCACCATGCCCATTAAGAAATGTGTCTCTTCTGAATATTATCCTGTGCTGAGCCCCACAGACTTGGCTAAATGAGAACCAATGACTTGCTCTGCCACCATTCCCACTTTCCCTGTAGCCACCCATGAAAAAAGGCTTGGGTCCTGTGCATGTGTGGTTCATCACACAAAAGCCTGCATCCATATATAAATAAGGTTTTCATCAAAGCAATGGAAAAATGCCACTGACAAAATTGTTTTTTTCTCCTCCCACTTTCATTTCAATGCTTGCCTTCTCTTCTGTGTCACCCTTTAGCCTCTTTCAGTTCTCCTGTGGGTTTAATGTAGCCTGCTGACCAGTGCTATACTGAAATATTAACTTCTCTGTTAAACCTGGCCTGGCCACAAGTGTTCAGGAAATCTTCTAGTTCCTCCAGTCCTGGGCTCATTTCTATCACTGTACCAGATATTAAGTCGAGTAAAGGTCACTACCACAGCCTGTTCTGGAGCTGCAGGGATGGGGCGTGTGACCTGGAACTCCTAGGCCCTGTTTTGGGATTTGCTGCCTTGTGGCTTTGAAAGCTGAGTAACATCCTCGTAGCTCCCAGTCACAAGCGGACACAGGCCTTGCTTGGTGCAGCATTGGTTTTACCTGTGTCAGTGATGTTGCAAAGGCAGATTCATTGAAAGAATTAAGTTTGAAGCATCTTGAGTTCAAATAATTGATCTTTAGCAGGAACTTTTTAGTTTCTCATCTGGAAGTATGTTCCATTTCGAAACCAACTCCATTCTTTTAAAATAATTTCAGAGTTCAAATAAATATCGAAACTGTTTTGGATTAAACTTTTTGTTTAACCTCAAACTCTATTATTTTTTCATGCTGCCTTGCTTGCTGAAATATTCTTCTTTAATTTTTCCCTTCCTCAAATTTCCAGTGAACCATTTTATCAGTGTGTGAGATAATGAGACTGAGTTCTACTTTCCACATCACAAAGTGTCTACCACTCCATGAATCTGAACTCTGTTTACCCCAAAAAAACTCTCCCTAACCACGCATGGCGGCACAGGCAAAAGGCAGTGCATGTGGGAGGTTTGCAGTCCTGCTGTCCTAGAGATAAGCAGAAAGCTTTGCCGAACAAAGCTGCACTGGCATTAACCACACAGCACTCAGAGTCACACTATGGACAGATTCTAATTAGGCACAATTATGCAAACTCATGTATTTGCGTATAGCAACCTGCAGAGAGTTACAGAAAGCAGAAGCTAGCAGAAGCCTACGGATGTGACTTAACCAGAAAGGGAACCTTGGTGCTCCTCCCAGAAGATAAAGCTGAGTGGTGAGACTCAAGGCTCTCTCAGCCACAGGAAAAGGGAAAGAAGCAAAGGCTTGTTTAAAAGTGCAGTGCAGCTTCCCTGGGAAGTTTCTGTATTTCCCCATTTAACAAGGAAACTGCTTCTCTGCCTCATGTTTAACATCTGAGATTTGCAGTGCCCTTTAGTGATTCAACTAAAATGCTGTGCTCCTCCTTTGAACTGGCAAAATCAAAGGCGGCTGCCAGCTGGGCAGCACTCTAAGTTCACAGCTCGAACACCTCCTTTTGACAATACTAAGCCTAAAGCCTCAGCCAAATTCCCAATAGCTGCACAAATCACCTTCTTGAGCCCCAACCAGCTCAGAGCTCCAAAGGGAGGGAGGTGAATCTCAGTGGCAAACTCACCCCCATTAAAGGCCATGTGTAGCTATACAATATGTGATACTTATAACATCAAGCTGTGGACTACCAGCTCCATAAGGGTCCCATAATCCATTATGTCCCTGTTTGGACTACTCCTGGCAGATCAAGTATTATTTATGGCTCCAAAATTAATTATCAAGATCCTTTTCTCTCTGCAGCTGGGAAAGTAGGTTATTTGATAGACACCATTCAGTTACAGCAGAAAATACTGGTGGTTTTAGTCTATCTGTTAATATGCAGACACAATCCTTTGCAGAATAACAGCAAGTGCAAGTTCACCAAACAGGAAAACTGTTTTTTTCTTGGAAGAGAATAAAAATATATTCTGCCCTCTCTCAAGAATGCTGCAATTATCCCAACCAGTTTCTTTTTCCCAAATTAAGCAGAGATATCCTCCTCTGACTCCTCAAATGCAAAAGCAGTTGTTGTTCCAGGCTAGCACTCGAGTGCAATCGAGAGGCGCCTCTCTTATATCGATCAAAGTACAATAGCTAGCGACATTCTAAAAAAGACATAGAAAAGAAAGGTTTAAAGCTCTGTTTCTCAGATTCAGACATGCAGTAAGGCCAGAAATAGTGTAGGTTGAAAGACTATGTTGATAAAAAAAAAGCCAAAAAATATTAATTTTTTAAAAACCAGCAAATTCTTGAGTGAGAGCAGGCACTTGCATAGTGCAAGCACTATGACAGTAGAACACAATGAACAGAGAGAATGTTCCTACCCTTTTTCCTGAGTGATTGATCTTATAAAAAGGGATGGATTACATAGGAGGAGAAATTATAATGCCATATTCTTGACTGGTGAAAGTGGAAGTGTCTCTTTGATTTCAATGGAAACGCTGCTGTTTATGCTGCTGCAAGATATATACCTAAGAGAGGTGAGATAATGTGCAAGGATGGTGATGGTATAAAAGCACATAAGAGTAGTGAAAACTTATCACAGGCACTGTGTTCCAAGTAAAAACAGCTCATCATTTCAGACAGCCTTCAAGAAGTTGTTCTTTCAGGTTTACTTATGCTTTATAAGTAAAAACAAATGCATAAACTTTTGTGCTATGAATGCCTTTCCAGCAATGACATGTTGTCATTAAACACTATAAGATTTACTATTAACTTTCATCTCAGGCTTTTTCTCAGTGTAATAGAAAGTCTTGCCTGTACTTTTACACACAATTATACCAATATAAGCTATGTTCTAATTATGTTTTGTAGTACAAGAAGCACAGTGCATACAGCCTTCTTTGGAGGATGAAGTTTGCTTTTTTGCTATGGAGAGCAAGACATATTAAATCCTGTGACTCTGTGCTAACCTTGCAGCAGGCACACTGCAAAACTGTCCCACAATTACAAAGAACACAGAAAATTAGGACTGTGGGACCTAGTATGTTGCTGACACTTGTATCTGCAGCTGCATGCTTCAGCTGTCTAATCCTTCCGTTTCTTCAGCATGCAGTTTTTGTAGTATATGTATGAAGAACTTAAATCTGAAACTATAGGACTGAGAAGGAAAGAACAACAACAACAAAAAAGTATTCGTCCTAATTTGTGCTCTATACTATACATAAGAGACTTGACAATTTATTACTTATTTTAGCAACATGTAAACTTTTATCTTAAATCATTCAAAACTTTTCTATTTTAAGTTTTACTATAGCTTACAATAACCACTTCTTTATTATTTTTAAAAAGGACAAAACAAGATGAAAACAGATTATGAAGGTTTACAGACCTTATTATTCTTATTCTCAGCTAATAGTTTTGCAGCAAAAAGCTGAAAGAGTGGTCAGCCCTTCTTTAAGACCATCTCCCTACCCCTTCCAGTAAATGCCAAAAGCTCGACAATCCTCTCAGCACCTTCAGCAAAACTTTGGGTAAACTGAGCAACCTGACCAACTGTCAAGGAAAAATGAATTCCAAGAGCATAAAGAAACTTCTGTCTTACATTTTGTTTAAGAAGCAGCAATAGTTTTAATACTAACTTAATCAAATCCGCACAAAAGTCTGTGGCATAACCCAGATTATCTGGTATATAAGGTAGTAACACTCCCTGAATCCCCATGGACTTCAACAAGGCAAAGATTTCATTCCTGATCCATAAAATCTCCAGTGTTATTTTCTCTTATGTAGAGAATATAGAATATATTTTCTGCGGTTTTTTAGCAATACTGGGACTGCTCTTTGCTTTGTTTTCTTTAAGGGTATGTGCAAGAAGCTTGAAACTAGAATGGCCCACTATAAAATCAAATATAAATTTTATTGATAATATACTCCAGTATCATATTTCAATATATGTTGAAAAGATGTAGAAAAGTTCTGTTTATTCTTCAAATATACTTCTTGAAACCTGGGGTGTTATTCTTTGATTTACCCATAAATACATCAATGATTAAGGAGCAAGGCACTTACAGTGGACCTGATGAATTCTTAATCTCAGGAGCAGTAGTAAATTAAAGAAAAATGCAGTCTTGTTACTGGCTGTTCTTTTGTAATTAAGTATTAGTTATCTGCTATGTTTGACATTCCATAGACCTATTTATTTGATTAATTTAATTGTCGTCTTAATTAATTTAATTATTTGGCAGCAAGTGCTGAGAGGCTGGTGCATTCATGGTTCTCTACATGTTGCTCAGCTGATTACCAGCTCCACAGTTTGCTGAACTGGTAAAAAGCCGCCGCCCGGTCCCTGGTGCCACTTTCGCTTGTCTGGGTTTGATTGATGTGCCCTCTGCTCGCTTCTGTCTCCGTGCTGTCGTTCATAGATTAATGTAGGGGACAGAATTATTCACGGTGCGTTTAATCAAGCATGTAGATTTTTTTCTGTTTTTGGCAGAGGAGAACCCTCCAAGTCATTGCACTTTTGAAGTCATGAGTGTACATAAACAACTCTCGTTTGCGAAGAGAAATAGAAAATAAAAGGGAGGGGATGGAGGAGTGTGTGTGGGTGTGCGAAGGCAGGCTGCTTTACCCAAAAACACAGGGAAATTCTGGGGGATAGAGAGAGAGCGGGGAACGGGATTTAGGGGGTTGGGGCGCTACTGCAGTTGTCACCCGCGAAACTGAGGCACGTTTACACAGCAACTTTTGAACAATCAGGCGGCCTCGGACCGGGCTCTCCCCGTCCCGCGGATCGCCGGGGGGCCCGGGGGTCTCGGTGCCGCCGGCGCTCCGGGCAGCGCCCCGCCCCGCCCCAGGTGCCCGGCCCGGCAGCGCCTCCCGGGACCGCCGTGCGGAGCGCGGCCCCGCGGCAGCGCCGGCGGACACGGGGAAGCCCCGGCGCCTGCGCCCCGCCGCGCTGTGCGGAGGGGGCGGGGGGCAGAGCGAGGCGGCGGCCGGGACCGGCCTCAGCCGAGCCCCCTGCTCGCACTAGCGCGGGTGCGCTGCGGGCCGGGGGAGCGCCCGCCCCACGCCGCTGCCCTCGGCCCCGCACCGGCGCCGCCGGCCGCGGAAACCGCCCCGAAACAGAGAGAGAACTTGTTCGTCCGTCCCCGCCTGCCTCCCCGCCGCCCGCGCATCCTCTCCCGCGGCGCATCTGCCCGCCCCCCGGGTCCTGCTCCCCCCCGTACTCGGGGCCGGTCCGCTGGCCCCGGCTGGAACGTTTCCCCGCTCGTTTCCCTCGGAGCGGTTTAGTCGGTAGCGGTACACCGAGGAGAGGCTCCGTCCCTCAGGCACCCTGCCTCACCCTGCGGGGGAAGGGAGCTGGGTGGGGGCAAGCCAGGAAGGGAGGATCTCAGTGGCTCTCCTAAAATCTATCAGCCGGCTGCGAGGAGGGAAGAGTTTGGCACTTCGCGGCGAGGCTGGGCTTGTTTTCCCTAGCGGCGATGCCGCTGGACTGAGAGCGCCGCGGCCGCGCGAGTTACGGGGACGGAGCCTCCCCCAGCTCCTTCCAGCGCCCCCCAGCCCCGGTCCAGCGCCTCAGCCCCAGCGGCTCGTCCCTGCCGCCCCGCTGTATGAGCGCTGCTCCGAGCGCAGGGCGGCTCGGCGCCTGCTAGCGCTGCTCTCCGCCCCCCCACCCCCGGACTTCCCCACCACCGACGAGGAGCGGCGCGCACCCCGCACCCGGAGAGTTGTCTCGGCAGGTTCCGTGCTATGGCGAGGCTGCGGAGAAGCAAACTAGCCGCTGGATTTCTATTACTTTTCCAGTGCCTGAGCGAGCGCTGCCAGCTCGCCGGCGGGGAGACGCCGAGGCAGAGCCGCGGTAAGTGAGGCCGGTACCTGCCGGGCGGGGCTGGCCCGGGTTCTCCGCCGAGCCCGTTCTCCGCTCCCGGGCCGGATTCTCCGCGGGGTCGGGCCGGGGTCGGGGCCCGGGCTGCCTCCGCAGCCCCCGCGGTTTGGGTTCTGCCGGCCGCTCCACGGGCCGCGTACCCGGAGAGGGCAAGCGCCGTTCGGGGCTGGCTCCCCCTCCTCCCGAGAGAGGCCCGGGGTCCCGGTTTCTCATCCTTCCCTACCCTGCCTTCTCCGGAAAGAGCTCTCTATGACTTCATTTCTTATTTTAATGAGAATTCGGGACTTTCCTCCTTTAATGAATCTGCCCCGCGACCACTGGGAGCCGGTGTTGTTCCCCTCCCCAGCCCCTTCGCGGGGTCCCCGGAGCCTCCTTCCCAGGAATGTACGAGAGCCAGGAAGGGAGGGACGGAGCCCCTGGAGTCCCCGGGAGAGGCTCCCCGACAGCCTCCCCCGCCCGCGCCGGGGCCCTCCTGCTCTCTCGGCTGCGAGCCGTGGAGGGATGGCAAAGTTTCCCTGCAGATCCTGCCTGGGAGAGCTAGCGGGCACTCTCCTCCCCCGCGGAAGTCAGTAGCTTGCAGCCTTCCCTGGAAACTGGGCGTTGAGAGAAGAAGAAAGATAAAGGAAGAAGCCCCAGGGTCCGTGGGACCTGTTCGTTCGGAGCGAGAGGCTCCGTTGTCTAAGTTTGCTTGTGAAGTATCAGGGTCCTCTTGTCAGTCCTTCTCGGAGACACCTGTTAATGCGTGACACACGGCACCTGTAGTGCTTTCTTTTGGGCCACTGTTTCCCACAGCATGGGGTTCGCTTTTGATCACTAAAGCCTTCTGTATCCTGCATTCCTGTGCTGTGGAGGGGAAAGCTGCTAAAAGAAATCTTGGCACATTTGCGGATAGTGAGAAAAGTCGTGGGGTTTGTGTGTCAGGAGACCTTTCTGCACCAGATTCTGGCTTACAGGTATTTTCAAAAGCTGTGCCTGTGTATTCAAAATACCAGCTAGATTGTTGTCAGATAGAACATGCCCACTGGCTTTTCTGCTGCAACAGAACTGCCCCTTCTTCCTGTCCTTAAAGGTTTGATGCAAGTGTGAAAAGTTTTGTGGTCGCTGTGTAACTGACCAGAGCAGGAGAGACTGGGTAGTTGTTTTAAATGTCCAGTGAGATTATGCGCTAGACAGAGCGGGAGTTTCCCCGGCAGGGGCCTACCACTGAGTTTTGGAATTGCTAAACCACGGGGTAGCTCGGCGGGTTGCCGGGGCTCACATGTCACTTGGGGCCGAAGGGAAAAAAGCAGGAGGAGAGTTTTCATGTACTGCTGCAAACCCCACGTTGCTACACTCAGGGCTGTAGGCAACAAATGATTGGTATTTTTTAGTTGTAAGGGGGAAAAAATGTGTAGTGGTGATATTTAAAAAAGAGAGAATTGCAGTCTTGTGTGGTAGTGGACTGAACTCACAAAGTCTATTATCATCCAGACAATAAGATATTATCGCTGGCTAAATGAAGTATCATTTGTCAGTGGGCATAAAAACACCACACATCCCTGATTAAGGCTATTGGGTTGTAGTAGTCACCAATGTCTGTACCAGGAGGTGCTAAAGAGAAGGTTTACCAATGGATTATTTATTCATAAATTATTTCATAATGTAGAGCGTCTTCCTGAATGTGATATGAAGTAGGAAAGAGTTTGTAATCAGGCAGATATTATTTTGATATTTAATACATTCTGAAGAAATTATAGCAAGGAGTTGTTTTCTTCAAGTAGCAAGATGGGCAAACTGAAGTCAGTTTTGCCATCTAGATGTTTATAACTTTGGCATCTTTTCAGTAGTTCTTGATTAAAAAAATCTATATTATGACAGTAACAATTAAATGCCGTTTTCAAAATCAGTTTTATCTCCTCATTTGTTTGTAATACTGCAGCTATTTGGGAAAAAGAAAAAAAAAAGGCAATGATAGACTGTGTCTAATCAGTGAGAAGAGGAAAAATATGCAAATCCAGAAATTCGACTTCAGGTTTTGTGAATCAAAATTTTAAAGATGATATTTTGAACTTTTACTTCATTTAGCACATACTGCATCCCTTTGGATCAGCTCACATAAAACCTTTAAAGAATTAAAGAATAAATATTTGAGGTAGCTGCAAATTCTTACGGAATGCTGTTTTTACCTTTTTGTCAAACACTCAGTAATAAAACACCTTATTGAAAATGACTGGAATAACAGTATCAAGAATTGGAAACGTAGTAAGCCCTGGCAGAGCTGGAGGCAGGGAGGATTTCTGAGGATGCTACTACGGGGTTACGCTCTGATTTCCACAGAGATGGGAAAATCCAAAGGCGTTTTTTGCCAGCTCGTTAGAATTATTTTACCGCAGAAAATCAAGTCGGACTAATTCAAGCGAAATAATTTTCTGGGCATGCCGGAACTTACCTGGCTGCCCCTGGGGGTTTCTAAACCCCGGGTTTTGTGCCAGGGTGCGAGGCTGCGCTGGCCGGAGCGGGGCTGTCCCCGCCAGAGGGCGCAGCGGCGGCCGCGCACGGCCGGGCTCCCCTGCATCCCCCTGCATCCCCCTGCATCCCCCTGCATCCCCCTGCATCCCCCTGCATCCCCCTGCATCCCCTGCATGCCTTACATCCCCTTGCATCCCCTGCATCCCTTCCATCCCCTGCATTCCCTCCATCCCCTCCATCCCCACCCTCTGCCCGCCCGCCCCGGGCCCACGCAGAACTTCCCTTTTGATGGCAAAAATGCTAGAAATCCATGACAGAGGCTCTTAAACACGAGGTTGGTGTGTATATGTGTTTTACAGTAGCCAAACTGAATATGACATGAATCAAGTGAAGTGAAGCAGACTGTCTCTTGAAAGCTTGCAAAACAATTAAGGCTCCCAGTTGTGTAACTGAGGGCTCACTGTTGAAGTGCTGCCACTGGAAGTGTTACATTCTTTTGCAAATGTCATCAGTCAGAATTAGGAGTCTGTTATTGTAACTTTTATTCTATCGAAGTATGTTCCAGAATCCTGATATAATTTATATTCATTGGACTTCTGCTGTCTCCAGACATCAGCATTCAGAGGAGGGGTAAAATTATTTTTATAGGATAAACTGCTATTAAAGAGTGTTTATCTAGCATTTATCTACTGCTGAAATAGTAACATTTTGTGTATTGCCTGAGTTTTACTCTGTTAAAAAAAAATGCACAACTGAGACCAAACTTTCATCATTGTACTTTAGGACCTTTGGCTTTTATCTTAGAAGTATCAAAATAAATACAAGATTAGGAATATGTATATCAGGTATAGTTTCTCTGTTAGCATTTAAGTATTATTTTTTTCAGTACTTGATATGTAAACATGGACTATTGCGTTAGAGAATCCAAGTGATATTTGAGAGCAAATCCTATTTGCATAACATATATATTTTACTAAGATTTCTCTCTAAAGTAATAATCTCTTTTTTTCAATTTTCATACTGCTTATTTCTTTTTTTTGTGTGCTTTTTGTTTTTATCATTTTCTCTGAAAGTGGAAATAGTGCTAGTAAATAATGGGTAAATTAAGACTATAATGAGGTTGTCTTAGGTCTTAAATTCAGTTTTACAGAAACTAATTTCCACAGATTTAGAGTAAGATCAATACTCATGGTTAATTGAAAGTTAAAAAATCCCTTGGGAAAAAGTGGTTTTGTTTGGCTCTGAATATTCCTGTTCAGAGTTTATATCCTCATGCAGGCACCCAAACTCCAGCAAATACTTGACTCAGATATTAGGTTTGGTCTGACATGTAACTTGGAGCTGATGCTGAATAACAGGGGAACTATCTCTCTACACTGTAAACAAATGTAGTTGATGATGAAAAGGTCTTCATAATTTGAAAAAGTTTTTTGTCTGGTCAAAAATTTATTAGCTATACATACAGGCCATTTAGAGCAAAATCTTGTGACATCTACTGTCTTACTGAATACCAGATTCCTCTAAAAAAATGGAGTTCAGGAAGGCTGTTTCCTTTCAAAGAAGAGACTCCTGAGACCATAAAGGAGGTAGATGAAGAAATGTATAATGTCAGGTGATGAGAGACTCCCTGAGGAGAAAAGCCACAGACATTAGTATTTTTCATTAAGGACATTTTGACAAAATTTGGTGGAGCAGTGCTGCAAGTCCCTACAACTGCACAGACCTCAGGAGATGGAGCTTTGGATCTGAAATGTGTTTCTTGCAGGACTGCTGTGCAGTGGTGCCTGGAAAGTTGCTGTGGTTTGAAGTATGCCAAATACAGTTATCATGTGCTCTGTTGTATTCTACTGGTTTCACTCCACAGAGGAGATCAAAATTTGATTTTAAAGTAAATAAAAATAAAAGCATCATTTGACCCTGCTTTTTATAAAAGTCACTATGGTTTCATTGGACTGTGTGAATTACTGCACAGTTGTTCTGCTTGTAACCTTAAAAGCCCTGGAAAAAAGAAATCTCTGTAGCATACCCAGTTTTAAAACTTACCAAGGTTGCAGTCTGTTAGTCTGAGAACACAGCTGGGGTCACTGGTATTTTGCATTCCCAGTGCAGTTCATGCTTCCTAGGAAAAATGACTACCAATGGAATTTAAGGCAGCCAAGGTAATCTCTCCTGAGGACTCTCTGC